>NW_015556782.1:165-514 GCF_001515605.1 Sinocyclocheilus anshuiensis | reverse complement strand
AAAGCTTTTTCGCAGTCTGAGTATTTGCATTCTGGGGAAAGCAGTTTTGCTGGCATAAGCGACCACTCGCTTGTCTTTGTTATGGAGCTGGTACAGGCCTGCACTGAGGCAGTGATTGGAGAATCCAGCGTCCAGATAGAACTCTTTTCCTGGGTCTGGGTAGGCCAGGCATTGTGCAGCGCACAGACGTTGCTTGAGCTCGCTCATAGCCGTGTCCTGGGCTTCAGACCAGACAAAGGGTTCGTCCTTTCTCAGGAGGGAGGTTAGTGGTCGTGCGATGTCAGCGTAGTTTTCAATGAACTGTCGTGAGTAATTGCACACTCCCAGAAAGCTTCGTAGCTCAGAAATG
>NW_015556782.1:0-145 GCF_001515605.1 Sinocyclocheilus anshuiensis | reverse complement strand
TCGTAGCTCAGAAATGTTAGTGGGTGTCTTTATGTTTTGGATTGCTTGGGTGCGACTGGACTGTGGTTCGATACCGACGTATTTAACTTTGGTTTTGCAACATTGTCCTTTGTGGAGGGCGATCTTTGCTCCTGCTGTTGTCAGC
>NW_015556781.1:369-930 GCF_001515605.1 Sinocyclocheilus anshuiensis | reverse complement strand
TGTGTCCGTGGTTAAAACAAGATGTTAATTTTTTCTCCGCCATCTAGATTGATGCTTATAATGAAATTGTGGTGTGCGTCATTGCAGGTGTGGCGTACTGGTGTGTTCTGCGCAGACTCATTGGCATGAATGGGAGCAAACGTGAGAGGTCACGGGCCTACGGCAGGTGTGGGCAGGTGTGGCCAAGTAAAAAATAAAAAATCTCCAAAAAAATCGCTAGTTTTATTTAAATATAGCTAAAATAGCTCCTTGTCACAAAACATTTTAAAAAGTCGCAGCTACAATGGGAAAGTAGCTAAATTTGGTGACAAAATCCCCAAATTGGCAACACTGCTCTGCTGCTCTCTAAATGCGAGGGGTGTCTTGCTGCAGCCTGCAGTGGACATCCAACCCCACCCACATCCAAGTGTGACGTCGGAAGTCACGCCCATGTCCGAATACGTCACAGTCTCATTCATTTTGAAACAGGAAGAAGCATCGATAAGAAGGTAAGTCGTATTGTTTGCCAACCGCTAAAAAAAGAAGTTGTTTGCCGTGTCGGTAAATAAAAAAAAAAAAGCT
>NW_015556781.1:0-200 GCF_001515605.1 Sinocyclocheilus anshuiensis | reverse complement strand
ATCACAAGTTCAGTGACGCAGGTAGTGACGATTTTCTCCGGCCAATCCGTGATCAGCAGAGTTTACACGCCACGTTTTGGTAACGGTACGGTTCACTTGGAACCTCAACCGAGGTGGTACTAAAAAAAGTAGGTACCAGGTACTGTACCCAGTGCAAAACCCCCCAAAAGTGAACCGTACCGTGCCGTACCATGCAGTGG
>NW_015556780.1:0-1009 GCF_001515605.1 Sinocyclocheilus anshuiensis | reverse complement strand
TACAGGAAAGCGTGCAGCATATATTTAGATATTCATCCAAACGCCACTCTCAGCTGCATCTGGTTCGGCTGCGTCATAAGCTTCTTCTTCTTCTTCTCTCGAGTTTTTTGGCAGATTGGCAAACCAACGTTTGCGTCATAAGCTCCAAGGTCATAACAGTAAAATAGCAAAATCAATTAATAAAAGCAGTAATGTAGTAAACATACAAGCATTAATATTTATTTAAACTATTATCAGTCAATAATAGGGATGTAACGATTAACTGCGAGCCGGTTGAAACTCAAAGACGTGTTTGAGAGAGGCGGGGCATAGAGGACCTACAATAATGTACAGTAAGTTCATATTTGTCGACACTTTTTTATTGTCGACGTTGTTGATCATGTCAAATAATCATTTTAGTCCTATCACTTACTTTAACGTTACCTTTTCAAGAAAAATAATTTAATTACATTAATTAGATTGCTTAGTAATTAATTACTCCAAACACTGCCCCTGTAATGGGTTAACTTTTCTCTTTAAAAGCAAAGAGAAACAGCAGCAGGTAGTGGTTTGGGTGAGAAAATTGCACGCTCCAGTCTCAAGCGAGAGACAAGCGCCACCGTATTAGAGCGCACCTCAGCCGGCTAAACCTGCGAGCTCTCCCGCTCAAACCACGTGAACTCCCGTGACCGCACAGACATGACATTAAAGGAGATTGTGCTTATTCAGATGTCGATCTACTGTATTATTTGAACTTTGATAAATAACTAAATTAAAAAAAATATCGCATAAGTGTTTTCTTTTTAGATGCAGTGACCTATTAGCAGTGTGCTCTGCCCAAGGCCACTTTATTTCACAAGGATATATTTCATTTAAATTGTATTTCTTAATGATTCCCACATTCGTTGCGATCGTCTCACGCGCCATTACTACAGTTTTAAGTGATTAAATTACATCAAATGAATATTTGACAACTGAAATGAATGTTGCGGAATCACGGATTTCATCTATATGTAAAAAAAATAAAAGA
>NW_015556779.1:0-565 GCF_001515605.1 Sinocyclocheilus anshuiensis | reverse complement strand
TCAGGCGCTAAAAATAATACCCATTAAAAGTTCGTTGAGCCAATGCTACCACTCGATTTCGAGGGGGGACTCGATAGCTGTGTCCCAGTTCATAAGCTACGTATGCTTAACGTAATATATACGATAATTATTAAACATATGATAGCAAAAATATTACAGACTACTCACCGTGCTCTCCCGTTGTCAATAACTCCGCCCCTCACTTCCGGTTCTGTGGCTGCAGTTCTGAAACTTTTTTTTTTATTATTGCATTGCTAAGAACATACACAATCAATGCCAGGGGTAAATACAATTGAGAGTACAAATGCAGGTTACAAAATCAGGAAAATATCGTACAAATGACACAATGAGACAGTTTTAAGGGCTTTGGAGTTGCTGGATGTAAGGAGAGTGTCCAGATAGGATTTAAGTTCCTTATGAAAAATAAAAAAGTAAGGCTTAGCACCCTGAAATTTACATTTATGTAAGAAAAATTTCGCTAGAAAAATAAACAAATATATCAAGAAATATTGGTCCTTTTTTTATCAAAATTGTGCTGACCAAATAAAACATCTTTGTATAACAA
>NW_015556778.1:292-496 GCF_001515605.1 Sinocyclocheilus anshuiensis | reverse complement strand
GTGCTGTGACTGCAATACTGTGAGGAGCACTGTTTTGTGAAGTAAGCACATGCATGTTTTGTCACTGATTTTTCACTGATAGTGGAGATGTGGCACTGTGCGTCGATTTGGAGAGCACCAGACTTCAGTTGGACAGGTTTGTATATTCCACTTAGCAGCTCTGCCCTCTGTATGTAGGCCTGTGCATTCAGACCCATTGTGGTG
>NW_015556778.1:0-245 GCF_001515605.1 Sinocyclocheilus anshuiensis | reverse complement strand
TGATCGTTTCCACTAGCTGGAGGAGGTTGTTGGAGTCCTCACCACAAACAAAATTTGCAAAGGTGACACTATCACAGAAAGCACAACATAAGCATTGACAAAAAGCATCAAATGCACATGTGTTCAGCACAGAGATTCTTGATTTCCTGAGTTTAACAGGCTGTTGATTATTTCCACTTTCAGTCTTTTCTCCCTCACATATGGATCTGCATGGAGCCATTCAGGACAAGGAGAGAGGTATGAAT
>NW_015556777.1:0-483 GCF_001515605.1 Sinocyclocheilus anshuiensis | reverse complement strand
TTTAATTTGTATAAAGGCAACTGTAAATGCTTGGAGGGCAGGCTCCGAGCCTTGGATCATGACAGTGCCGTTGTGGTATAAGTTCAGAGATAAAATTCTTGATTCCTCATTTCCTTCAGCATCTTCAAATACCAGGATCTGTCTGCCTTTACAGATGCCTCTTTTTGTGGTGAAGGTGAAGTGTTGGCAGAAAGCAGTATGCCATAAGGAGCTGCTTTCAGTGTAGAAGAGCAGGTTGGTCATTGAACTGCGGTCATAGTCAGCAAACAGTGCTTCAGGAGTGTCCTTGATCTGCTTCTGTCTGTGGAGCTGTTTAGAATGCTCCGAGCTCTTCTGAGGGTACACGAAGGGGCGGGGCTTGCATGCTGCAGCGGCCATCGCTGGTTTTCGAATGTAAACAAACAACTGAAAAAAGCTGTCTCTTTGTTTGTTTTTGAAAGTTCCTCTGTGAACTATATACAGTATAGATATTGATCAAAATAT
>NW_015556776.1:273-535 GCF_001515605.1 Sinocyclocheilus anshuiensis | reverse complement strand
TCTCTCTATGGGTGAGACATCGTCTCTCAAAACTCCCTCCTTGCCCCTTCAAGCTACATCTAAATTGAATGGAAAGGCATACGCAGCAGCAGGTCAGGCTGTTGCTTCGCTGCACACTATGGCGGTGCTCCAGGCATACCAGGCTGACCTGCTGAAAGACCTGGATAAAGGCGAGGGCCATTCTCCTGAGCCCGAACAACCCAGGGGTCCTGGCCCGTCTCGGTTTAAGGATCAGAGACGGGCACAGAAGGCTAGTGTCATG
>NW_015556776.1:0-161 GCF_001515605.1 Sinocyclocheilus anshuiensis | reverse complement strand
GGCTTTCTTCTCGATGCCCCGGTTTCGCCCTCTGAACTTTTTGGTACATCCGTTGAGACGGTGGTCGAAAAGTTCAGGGAGGCGAAGGCGCGTTCAGCAGCCTTCAAAACCTTTAGTCCACGAAGGTCCAGGTCTGAGCCCGAACAACCCAGGGGTCCTGG
>NW_015556775.1:405-1258 GCF_001515605.1 Sinocyclocheilus anshuiensis | reverse complement strand
GTATCTCTTATATATATATATATTATACACAAACACACACACACATATATATATATAATATACACAAAGGCTAAATAACAAGAACAAATATTTTGACTGTTCTTTATACTTGGCTGCTTATACTTTATTTCCCCATCAATGTCAAAATCAAACCTATCACATAACACAAAAATAAACTTGTCTTTGACTTAATATTACTTAATATATTTTTTTTTATATATATATTTTTTACTTTTTACCTTATTTGTGCTATTACTGTAGCTGTTTATTATAATTATATTTAACAAGTCTTCTTATTATACCTAATACCGATTATACTCATTTATAATTCATATTCATATTTTTAGGTATTTTTTCTCCATTCTCTGATGTGTTCTAACAACATTAGAATTCTGGAATCCAGAGTATTTTGATACTTGAATAAAAACAATGAGAGCCATGAGAGCATCCATACTGTAGTTGGTAGTGTGCTCTACCCTTTGGTCAAGCAATGTAAAAGGGCATGGAAATCGAACAATGGATGATGAAACATACAGTACAATGTAATTTTGAAAGCACTAATGTTTTCATTTTTAAAAAGCATATTACAATTATGAAATTTGACAATATTTTTGGTGAGTTTATAGTGTAATAAATTTTTCATAATGTAATAATTGTTATTACATTATGAGCTCAAGATTTTATTACATTATGAACATTTTATTGCAACAATAATGTAATACTTATTGCATTATGTGCTGTTTTTACATGATGTGCAGTTATTACATTATGAGTGATGTACACTTTTTTTCCTGAAGAAACTCATTGCCAGCAGAAACCAGGTGCAATTCCATCGATGATGTCTGGCTTCCAA
>NW_015556775.1:0-187 GCF_001515605.1 Sinocyclocheilus anshuiensis | reverse complement strand
CCATTTTGGAAGTCAGACATCATCATTGGAATTGCACCTGGTTACTGCTGGCAATGAGTTTCTTCAGGAAAAAAAGTGTTCATCAAAGAAACATAACAATGGGACCATTATGTTTCTGCGATGTACACTTTTTCCTGAAGACGCTCATTGCCAGCAGTAACCAGGTGCAATTCTATCAATGATATAT
>NW_015556774.1:0-496 GCF_001515605.1 Sinocyclocheilus anshuiensis | reverse complement strand
CAGACACCACAAATGCAAAAGCCTATAACAGATCTTGATTCAGTTTTTATTGTTACTATTTTCCTAAACTCATTTACACTTCTCGTCCCTTTATCCAGACAGGGCTCATCATTCATTCATTTTCCCTTTATTTATAGGGATAATGCATTCATATTGTTTCCCTTTATTTCAGGGCTAATCATTCATTCATCCCTCTCGGGTGTGGCAAGAGCTGCGTCCACACTCTGCCAGGAAGGGGTGCGCAGCTAGTACCCACCCAATATGGAATTTATTTATTTCCTCATACATTCACCATCACTCACACAGACATTCATACGGACACAGACACAGTTTCAGTCTCATACAACAAAACACTACACTCTTCCTCGAGTGACCTGCAGGGCTCTCGCTCTTTCACTGATTAATCTCCCTCAACTCAGTAAAAAATTAGCGCCCAGCAGGGATTTTTGCTTTTCCGTTCAGCCCTCTGTACTTTTCCTCTCCTACAGAACAGTAT
>NW_015556773.1:0-1078 GCF_001515605.1 Sinocyclocheilus anshuiensis | reverse complement strand
ACTTGGCGATTAGGAGCGCTATCTGGATTTCCTCAATGCACTTCACAGTCATTTCCTCAATGTACTTCACAGTCGATGCAACAACAGTCTGTGGCAATCACTCTGATCACCTCTAGCTCTCTTACAGTCGCTGATTTAAATGATAAACTTGATTTAAGTTTCTCACCAGCGATTCACGTTAGTCCCGTTTACTGTAATGGCGATCAAGCATAAAACCCGCATTTCTTCCAAATCACGTCGCGTTGACTTCTTTGTGGCGTCGTGTTGATTTCACAATAGAATAATATGCTAGTTAACACTTAAACGATACAGTTCTGACTATGTTTATCACAAAATAAAGTGATGCATTTTCTGTTATCATAACGACAACATCACCTACGCACTTCTTTTTTCAACTCATCTCTCACACTCCCCCGACTGACATTTCCGGTGGCCAATCACAGTTGCCCTACTTGACATTAGGTGGGATTAAGTCACTTTTCAACCAATAACATTAAATCAAACAACTTCTTGAGACACAGACATGTCTGAACAGGTACATTTTTTATATAAAACAAAATATAGAAACACTTCTGTCACAAGGGAAAAAATAAGTAAATAAATAAATGTAAATAAATGCTAATATTAATAATAAATTAACCCAGGGTTACATCCTCCCCCATCTGAAATTCTCATGTCCCGCACAAGGAAAAAAAAAAACATCCTCCACCATCTGAAATTCTCATGTCCCCATGAGTATACAGACCTTAAATATAAATAATGAAACTATTCGCAGCGTCTGCACATATTCTAGTACATTGGGCACATTTGGGTAAAGAGGATCTTTCTGGAGGGTAAAGTTCAATCTTTGAGGAATTTGGCAGATGGATAACTATTCCTCTGTGTACAACTGTTACGAGTCTCTCACTGGGTTGGCCCAGTTCATCATAGCTTAACCTGGACACAGGTTTCCATTGCCTTTTCGGACGATGCCCCAAAGGTTCAGCCTCCCCGTCTGACACAGTCCTAGAGCTCTTGTCTTCACCTTCCGAGGTTCTTTCCTCTTCCCAGTCTACAATCGGGTGTATATTCTCTCTGG
>NW_015556772.1:579-2949 GCF_001515605.1 Sinocyclocheilus anshuiensis | reverse complement strand
ATATACGTGAAAAATATTTAGATTTATAAATACTTAACATTTTGATATTGACTTAATATTGTATAAATATTCAAATTACAGTAGTGAATTTGGTGTTAAATGTTTTTAATTGTCATATGTGTTTGTGTGTATTTAGTATAATGTGTTCAGTCACCTTAATTGAGATCAAGTTAACTGACATTGGTTTTATTATCAGAAAAAATACTGAAATATATAATATAATGAAATTAAGATTATATATATTGTGTGTGTGTAATTTATGTATACATTTTTAAAAATCATTTTTATTAAACTATTATTAAACTAAACTAGTCAAGTATAGATGGGAAAGAAGGTTTAGGAGAGGATGATTGAGATCAGACATGATTTTTGGCAGCTATCCCTCTAATTTTAACCGTCTTCCTTTCAACCACCTATCAATTCCTGATGGATAAAATCAAGTCCCACCCAACATTTTTCACATTGAATATCCTGTTTCTCTCAGAAGTGCATCACATAATGATGCATTTAAATGGGTTGCAAATGCTGTTTCTTACTGATTTTATCTGTGTGAAATTGAGTGTTTCAAGCTAGAGTTTCAGAGCAGCCCCAACACGACTTCTCTGCTGTAATTGTCAGCCATCGCATGTGTTTGTATATAGCAGAGATGTGAAGAATGACTGGAGGTGCACAGAGATCTGGCGATAGTGCCGTTTTATTACTTTTCATATTGAGACCAATTTTATCCAGTGGTCTGAAGGACAGACATCTATTCCCCGACTAAATCTGCTCAGTGTCTCCGGTCCCGCAGTTCAAACATGCACAGGCAGTCACGCGCTCTTCACACGCACCGCTGCCTCTGCTATCTTTAGTCTCCGCTTTCTTTAGATCACTCTCAAATATGTCTTTTAAGATTTAGCAGATGATTTGCAGGGATTTAATATACATTTAATTGCATATTTTTTCAAGTCATGCAGATTCCTATCCTCTTTATTCACACTGTCAAACATCCATCACACGTGAGGGTTTATCTAACGGACAGAGGACGATGTTTACCGTGGTTAATCCAGTTTACCTGCGCACGATCCGTGACCCAGAAGACTCTATTTATATTGTTTTTAAGGCTTGTTTCATCAGGGATGAGGCGTGTGTAATGTGAAGTGTCATTTAAATGCTAACTGCATCTGTTCGACATATAAATAGCAGCACGGCTTCTTTGTGACTTTCACCGTCACGTTCAAGTGTTTGCTTCCTTTTAACTGCAGAGAGATTTTAAAATAACAATTGGTACAATAACAGATGCCAGCAAACAATAACAGGGTGTTTCTTCAACTTTAGGCACGTTGATGGCCCGGGGTTGATTTTGGTTTAAACAAACAGATTTCAACTTATTTTTGCTACTTTTCAAATGTTTTATGTATCAATTTTATTGTTTTACTCTTGTCCCAGATCCAGATTTTCAGTCTTAGAATATAAAAAAAATGTATTGCGTTCACTGCAACAAGGACACCTTAAAATACAGTGTAACCAAGTAAAATTAACAAAAAGCATTTATTTATTTATTGCCAATCTAGTTGTCAAATCATTGTCAGATTATATAAAAATGTATAATATTATTGAATTGTATTTATGTGCATATAGTTGAAGAAACACCCATAATGCATTGCTACAATGACCCCACTGTTGTGTTTGATTCAGCAGTTAGTACATTATTGTGGCCTCAGGTAATGTAGATTTGTTTGATTTCTTCATCTTGTGTTTTTCAGGATTTTTTTATTTTGTCAGTTTGATGCATAATGGGAGTTGTTTGTTAATTGCTGATATCCCATGATTCCCACTTACTGACACTCTTTTCCATAACTCTTTAGGTACTGGGTCAATGTATGGCTTTACTGTATTAAACACAAAGGCTCGTATTATACTAAATATCATTTATCATTTTCAGTAATATAATTGTTCCCAGGTCAAACTGCACACAAAACTGACTAGTTAGGATGTACGGAAGCCCATTTCCATCACATTAAAAACATGCATTGGTAAATCATATTTATGAGATAAAAAGTCAAAATTATGACATACTAAGTCATAAAGTCGAAATTATGACATAAATCATAATTGAGATTATGGCAGTCAAAATTATGACATAAAATGTCAAATTTGAGATAAGAAGTCGGAATTGACATACTAAGGCCTAATCCCAATTCTACCCCTTAGCCCTTCCCCTTTCCCCTACCCCTCCGTTTTGCGCGTTCACGTGAAGGGGTAGGGGTGTCTCGATTCTCTTTTGGTTGGAGGGGTAGGGGTAAGGGGAAGGGCCAGACAGCCCTTCAAACGAAGATTTTTCGGGACCACACTTCAAACGAAGGGGTATGAATTATCTCAGCGTAAACC
>NW_015556772.1:0-468 GCF_001515605.1 Sinocyclocheilus anshuiensis | reverse complement strand
CAACATGGCTGCCCGAGCGAACAAAAAGACACATAAATGTAAGCATTTTTGGCATTAATAAAGATTTTAACGAAAATGAATCATTTGTTTTATGTTACATTAAATCGTGAGTTCATATTTATGGTCATGTTACTCTAAATGTTTGCAAAAAATCGCTAATATTTGCTAACTAACGTCATATCATTATAGACCGCACGATAGTGCCACAACATATGTTCATGTCTGATCAGGGCGATAACCACCGTAGACATTAAGGGGGGCTAGTCCCCCCAATAATTATAAATCGCTAAACCCTTTTCTCAAATATTGCCAATTCGAGAGCGAGAGAGAGAGACAGAGAGATGAAAGTTGCGTGTATGCGCGTCTGTGCATTTCTGTTTTTAGAGTGAGTTTACTTCAAAAACAGCGATTTGATCCTCTTGGTGCTGGAAAATATAATGTAGCGATTCAGTATTTAAACTGTTATTA
>NW_015556771.1:0-519 GCF_001515605.1 Sinocyclocheilus anshuiensis | reverse complement strand
TCAATCCTATAGAAAATCTGTGGAGGGAGCTGAAACTTCGAGTTAACAAATGACAGCCAATAAGGATTTAGCCAGTCCCCAGACCTTAATTCTATAGAAAATCTGTGGAGTGAGCTGAAACTTTGAGTTGCCAAGAAACCTTAAGGATTTAGAGAGAATCTTTAAAGCGGAGTGGAACAAAATCCCTCCTGAGATGTGTGCAAACCTGGTGACCAACTACAAGACACGTCTTACCTCTGTGCTTGCCAACAAGCGTTTCTCCACCAAGTTATGCTTGGGGATCAAATACTTATTTGACTCACTGAAATGCAAATAAATTTATAACCTTTGAACAGTGTTTTTTTCTGGATTTTTTGCTTGATATTCTTTCTATCCATTAAAATAAACCTACCATAAAAATTACAGACCCTTCATTTCTTTGTAAGTGGGCAAACTTAGAAAATCAGCAGGAGATCAAAAATATTTCCCCCACTGTATATACATATATATATATATATATATATACAGTGGGTACGGAAA
>NW_015556770.1:1103-1299 GCF_001515605.1 Sinocyclocheilus anshuiensis | reverse complement strand
TTTAAGAGCTGCACAAGTAAAATGAACACAGTAGGGCTGTCAAAAAAAATTAGAATTTTGAATATTCGTCAAATTTAAAATAAAAATCTACATTCGGTGTGCGTTTTAGGTGTGCGTCAAGGCAGCTTTATCAGTGGCACACGATGAAGGTGTCGTTGCATTTTAATGCTTTTTTTAGCCTATGCAGCTGAACACA
>NW_015556770.1:549-961 GCF_001515605.1 Sinocyclocheilus anshuiensis | reverse complement strand
CTGCTGCGTTGTTAATTACAAATATTGCGGGAAAAGAGAACATCAATGCGGAGATCTTGTTTACGTCAAAATTGAAACCAAGCCGTTCACACAGAACGCATATTTTGCGCATTTTCTAGAGGGACGTCTATTAGCGTTGCACTCGCATCTCAAGATCAAGAGGGAAATTATTTTAAATATTTGTCTGATGTTGTGCAGTAAAAGAATGTTATAATGTCAGCCCTCTACGAACACCTTGGCAATTGAATCGCCATTGGCTAGTACATTTTTTTGTTTACTCGCCAGACTGAAATACTAATATATATATATATATATATATATAAAAAGTTATGCCATTTTACAAACATATATAATGTTTGTAAAATGGTACAGCTTTTTAAATATCTGAAAGTACACTCTTAATATCAGTCAG
>NW_015556770.1:0-144 GCF_001515605.1 Sinocyclocheilus anshuiensis | reverse complement strand
TTAGTTCCGCCCACTACCGGAGAAAGCGGTAGTTCTTAAAAGCGGAAGAATTCCAAAGGAACTCTGTTAATTTGACCGCAAAATACAACAAAGAATATAATTTACATGTAGCGCGCATAGGTAGCGCGTCAATTCTCTCTCTCC
>NW_015556769.1:0-1257 GCF_001515605.1 Sinocyclocheilus anshuiensis | reverse complement strand
GAGAGTTTAAATCCCCATTTATAAGTCCATTGTTCAACTTTCTCTGTTGCATTTTGCATTTTCTTTCTTAGATATTCTACATTTCGACCCCTAACCCAGCGTGCTCCATCGTCTGTGACTTACCTTCTCTATTGCATTTTGCATTTTCTTTCTTAGATATTCTACATTTCGACCCCTAACCCAGAGTGCTCCATCGTCTGCATAAAGTGACTTACCTATATTTCCACTTACCTGATCAAAAATGTCATTTATCATAATATTGAACAGTATGGGGCTGCAAACACTACCTTGTGGGGTACCATTTTCCACTATATGCCTACTTGAATACTCTATACCAACCTTAACTTCTATTGTTCTTTTGTCCAGGAAGTCTAATACCCAACCGAATAATTTACCTTTTATTCCTAATTTGTCAAGTTTAATAAGAAGTCCATCCTTCCACAGCATATCATATGCTTTTTCGACGTCAAAGAACACGGCAATTATACTTTCCTTATTAGTTTGTGCTTTCCTAACTTCTGCTTCTAAGCACAAAGCAGAGTCCATTGTCCCCCTACCCTTACGAAATCCAGACTGATACGCTGAAAAGAGACCCTTACCTTCCATATAGTAACTTAACCTATCTGTTACCATCCTTTCCATGACTTTCCCTAATTGTGATGTTAACGCTATAGGTCTATAACTTGACGGGTCTAAAGCATTCTTACCAGGTTTGAGTATTGGGACTATCACTGCCTGTTTCCACTCAAGCGGGATTCTACCTGCATTCCATATCATATTGATCAGCCTTAATACTACCTCCAGTGATACATCTTTCATATGCCCTAGCATGCTATAACATATAGCATCTTTCCCTGGTGTTGTTTGTCGCGCATTTAAGATAGCCCTTTTTAATTCAAACATAGTAAAAGGCAGGTCCATATCTCCTCCTGATGCAGATCTACTTTCTTTTATTCCAGGGTTTTCCAACAGTGTCTGATTCCTATGCTGCTTATCTATTGTGGATAAATTTCCAGAACTGTGGATTTTCACAAAAGTTTCTACCAAAAGCTCTGCTTTTTCTGCATTACTAACTGCATTCTTATTATTGCTACATAACACTGGCATTTCCACCTTTCTACCTAATCCACTCATTCTTCTGATTGTTCCCCATATGTCTGACAACTGAGTTTCACTTCCAATTTTATTATAATACTGTCTCCAATACATGCTTTTGACTGACCTAATCGTTTTCCTAACTACTGCTTGTGCCCTTTT
>NW_015556768.1:580-811 GCF_001515605.1 Sinocyclocheilus anshuiensis | reverse complement strand
AGCATCGGACCAAACTCAGGGCAGCAGAGAGAAAGTGGCGCAAGTAAAAAGATCTGCCTGACCTGAGTATGTATCAGTCCTTGCTTTCATCTTTTTCTGCCCAAGTCCATACTGCCAAATCTTCATATTTCCACAAGATCAAAAGCGCTCCAGACACACTTGTAATCTCTTCAAAACTTTAAATTCTCTCCTCTGTCCCCCTCCACCACCTCCCACCACTTCTATAACAGC
>NW_015556768.1:0-151 GCF_001515605.1 Sinocyclocheilus anshuiensis | reverse complement strand
CAGTCTCTCTCCTTCCATTCATAGTGAAAACCCTCGAAAGAGTTGTTTTCAACCAGGTATCATGGTTTCTTTCACAGAACAAACTGGACGCTAACCAGTCAGGTTACAGGAGTGGCCATTCAACTGAGACTGTGCTACTGTCAGTCACGGA
>NW_015556767.1:0-520 GCF_001515605.1 Sinocyclocheilus anshuiensis | reverse complement strand
CATTACATTACACTGTAGGGGACATTTTATTTTTGTTAAAAAAATTCAAAAATAATGACATGAAACATGAAAAGACATGTATAGGCAAAATCAATTGAGTTTTTTTTTTTCATTCACCAATACATTTTTAGGTTTCAGGGTTTTCATTAACCAAACTTTGTGTAAAGATCCAATCAATTTTTAGGTTTCAGGGTTTTCGTTAACCAAACTTTGTATAAAGATGATTCTCAACTATGTTATGGAAGATAAAACAAAATGCTATGCTTAGGTCTCAGGAGGATATTTTGTTTTCTTTTAACATTAAATCAGAATCAGAATGCATTAAATATCACACATGCATGTAATCTATTGTGTATTTCCATCACAGGTTTGGTCTTAAATTTCACGAAAGGTGGTATTAAAAAGGTCTGTAGACAGACACCCTGATATAATTCTCAATTCTTTTTTCCCCACTTTCCTCAGAATTGTATTGTAAAAACACAGTTGCAAGAAAATGCCAGAATTGTGAGCTGACATTTTT
>NW_015556766.1:0-925 GCF_001515605.1 Sinocyclocheilus anshuiensis | reverse complement strand
AGCAAAACTCCCGCGGCGAATAGAACGGCTTGCAGTTAATGAAGAACACTTCTAGATCTGAACAGCACATCTTCATCACAGTTACATCTGTACACCACCTCTCATTGATGTAAAAGCATGTCCCGCCGCTGCGTGATTTCCCCGTTGATTCTGCGTTGCGATCTGCTCTTAACAGCTGAAAGCCCACGAGGAAAACTCCCGCTGCGAGTAGAATGGCTTACAGTTGATAAAGAGCGTTTCTAGATCAGGACAGCACATCTTCTTCAACGCTGTTACATCTGTACACCACCTTTCGTTGATGTAGAAGCATGTCCTGCCGCCATGCAATTTCCCCGTTGATTCTGCGTCGCGATCCGCTCTGTACAGCTGAAAGCCCGGGAGACTCAACGCGCTGTCCGGAATGGCGTCTTTCAGCCAGGTTTCCGTGAAACACAGAGCAGCAGAGTTTGAAAAATCCTTATTTGTCCAGGAGAGCAGAAGGAGTTCGTCCGTTTTGTTGGGTAGAGAGCGGAGGTTCGCCAGATGGATGCTAGGCAACGGCGTCCTGAATCCACGCTGCCTGAGCTTCACGAGGGCGCCACCTCGCTTCCCCCGTCTGCGCATCCTGAAGCGCTTGATCAGCGCCGCAGCTCCCCCGATTACAATGTCCAGCAAAACATCAGAATAATCGAAAACCGGTGAAATATCGGGTGGTGTGTACTTCCGAAACTGATTGCAGGGATATAACTAAAGACAGGACAAACTAACAAAAACATAAAAACAACTGCGGAGCACGCCACGGAGGCAGCCATCAACGTCGGCGCCATCGCATTATTGTCTCAGCTTTAGTTAAGTTGTACTTAGTTATATAACTATCGAGAAATAGTGCTAGCATAACCGTTGATTATTGTTTTGAGCTTTAACTAAGTTGTACATGGGTAACTGT
>NW_015556765.1:0-2668 GCF_001515605.1 Sinocyclocheilus anshuiensis | reverse complement strand
ATCAAGACTTTGTAAAAGAGCATAATAGGACCCCTTTAAGCATTCAAGCCATGGATACACTTCTTTGCGTGCTACTGTTCTCTCAAGCAACTCGTATATTAGGAACCATTGCATTACCCAGGCTTTGAAAATTAGTGAGGTCCAGGGGGGTTTCTATAATAACCCACTTATTATAGAATTGTGCTATAATAACCCCTATAAATACAACTAATTATATACACTATTAACACTTTAAAAGAGACAGAAATGTAGATGTTGTGAACGATGTTTTCTCTGTTTTGGAGGGATGATCATTTTTAAATCATACCCTATTTATTGCATCAAAATTTGTTAATACTTCACTATAATTATGGGGTGGATAATTTTATCAGTTGTTTATTATTCATGCAACCATACATATTGCTGTATAGTTTTTATTTATAACCATTATATAGCTGATAACGTTGTCTAGTGGTCTTGTGAATGTTTATATAGCATGATTTGTGAAAATTTAACTACTATACTGAATGACTTGGCATAGACTTCTTCATGGCTAGTGTTTGCGTATTTCATTTCACTCTGTAACCTACTTGTTCTACAGATCTCTGCACTAGTGTTAAATGCTACAGATTTTGACAGCGTTGATAACGTTTCTGACAGATAATGTTTTTTTTTTGTTTTGTTTTTTAGTTTCCCTTACCGAATGTCGTATCTTGTCAGCAATAACCTGTCCATGGACTTTTCTGATTACTGCCAGTTTAAGTGCCGGCGATGCAATGTTGCCAGATATTGCTATTATTGCTATTTTCTAAAGTCTCAAATTAAAGGTAGGGTAAGTCATTTTTCAAAAACACTTTAGAAAACTGATTTGGATCGAATAGCAAAACAAACTTGTAGCCAATCAGCAATAAGGGGCGTGTCTACTCGTGATGTGGAGGAGAGAGCTTTCAGTGCATGGGACGGACATTAGCCAAGCCGAGCGACAGAAAGATAGAGATGGTGGATAAAAAACAAAAGAGGAAAACGTCTGCGGAACGATAAGGCAAGAAGTAGGACCCGTGTAAATATCGGATCAGCTTTCCAGCGCTGGAGAGAACTCAAGGAGCGGAGGCCTGCGATCGGACACCGAGGTTGCTTTGTTTCTTCTCAATAGGTGAGTAACACCATGTCTAAAACAGCTAAAGTCTGCCTACACTGGGCGCGATCAAACGACCGTTGAAAACCATTTGAAATTTGTGTCGGCACGTCATAAATAGAACCCGGCAGCAGTTTTCTGTCGGGGATTTGTTGCGCCGCGCCGCTCACGTCCGGTGTAGACACGATGTAACATTGGTTTTGCTTTGTTTCACAGACCTAATCGTTGCTTGGGTTGCGTACGTATATGTGGGGCGGAGCTATCAAAATAGGGGCAAGACCCTTTTGGGGTAGGGGCGTGTTTGTTTTGGTGATTTCAAATATCAACATTGGCTACCAGAAATCGCTTACCCTGCCTTTAAGTGGAAAAGACAAGTAAAAAAAAAAAACCGCTTATAATAGCAGGATCTGGCAACACGGAGGCTGCGCGCGCTCCCTCACTCACGACTCTCTCAAGCCTCGTTCACTCCGCCAGCGTCTCGCAGTGAGCATTTTTATACAACGGATGCCAATGTAACCAGTAGTGCTTATAGTGTGCAATAGATACTTTAGTTCCTCTGTGTATCAATATGAATGACAGAATACACAGTAACAGGCCAGATCACCAGGTTGGCTACAGAGGGCAGAAATGAGGTAAAACACTTTAACACAAGGACCAGACAGCCCAGGAAAATGCCTTTTACCAAAATGTTTGGTTTTACTTTTTTTCAGAGAAGTTGAAATGAATGAAATCACGAAATGAATAACAGCAAAATAATAAAATAAAATAAGCAATGACTTTGTCTCTTTTTTCCCTTTAAGAAATGTAACCTTCTGAGCTCCTTTGTAGTTATTTTTCTTAGCTATAATCTATTTATATTATATTTGTTCACTTTAGTAGTTGTTGATATATATACATTAATCTTTCTTATTTATTTAGATTCAATTTTAGTTTAGTGTCTGTATAACTTCTGCTAGTTTCTTTTTTCTTTTGGAGCTTTAAAATGTTTTTTCCTATTTGGTTAGATTTTAACCATTAACCCACATGAAACAGATGTAACAATCAGGTTACTTTCAACAAATAGCACTTTAACTGAAATAATACAGAAAACTCAACAGTAATTCAATGTAGATGAACAGTTCTCAGTCCATGAAGGAAGTGTGCATGTACGTGTAGCCGGTGATAATAGTTTTCTCCACCAATTAGTGGAACGAAGGGGCATGTTGTTGTTTCACGTGTCCTATCTGACCTATAAAGGCAGTGGTGGGTGTTTTAGGAGTACACGTAACAGTCAGGAGTGACGTCATCTGATTTCCGGCGTGGCGTGGGAGTGAGTAAATGGTAAGGAGTTGTTTATCGTGGTTGTACCTTAAAATGGTTGTATCAGTTGGGGGTTTATGGGCTCGTTTCTTCTTAGTGTGGACTGAGGAATCCTGCGTCACATTGTTGCAAACGTGTGTTGTATGGGATTAAGTTTACGATGTGGAGTTTCCGGTCGGTGTACTGCAAGCTGTATGAACCGGTAAGTTGTTTTTTTTAATTGTCTTTGTTCTGTTATTTAGTGACTAGGTTGGT
>NW_015556764.1:0-953 GCF_001515605.1 Sinocyclocheilus anshuiensis | reverse complement strand
GCAAAAGGAGAGTGGGATGGTGGGCGGTGCTCGGGGTGGTGACTGTGTAGTTCTGGCGTCAACTTTTTACGAAAGTCACAACGGTTCATGAAAAATCACAGCTACTTTATGCAGGCTGTGTGAATTTTACTGTGGACTGACTGTTTTGAAACTTGGTAGGTACATAGCACCTAGACCTCAGTTATCATAAAAAAGCCAGGAAATTTCAGTTTTGACAATATGGGACCTTTATAGGCTATGAAGACAAATATAGTGAATGTCACCATGTAGGCCATGCTATATATTATGTGCAAGGGCGTAGAATTTAGTAGGGGCGCTCGGGACATAGGCCTATCCCTACTACTAAATTGTCCCTAGCAATAATTTTGACCAAACAAGTAAATGTATGTATATGTACACTGTAAAATGTAACTGATGATCTTACTAATAAAAGTAAGTGATTATAACTTATTTTGAATAAGTTTGTTGACTTTACTAAGTTTAACAAAGTAATGACAACTTTTTAACACTGAAAGTTATTAAACTAAATAGGTACAATTAAACTTTACTTACAATAATGAGTATTTTGAAATGAGTGGTTATGCACAGTTCCACAAATAGGTGGAGTCGATTTGCAGCTGAGCATCTGACGATGGGAGAAGCACATGGAGAGGTGAGTCATCTCGTGTTTGTCATATTTTTCAGTTGCTTAACATACAGTAATCGACCATGTAATAATCAGATTAAGTAAGGTAGAGTTACATAGCAACATTGGATGTTATATTTTTTTTGATCAAATTGTTGGATTGTGCTGGATTGTGTTCATCGAAATGAGCAGTCTAACATTTGCTAATCACTGCATCTTTGGCTGCATTTTTTTTTTTTATCAAGTTTTTGTTTTGAATCGCCTCATTCTTGAAAATTCACCCGAATGAATGTGTAAGTTGTTGATTCCGTTCTGATGTAAATTTTTT
>NW_015556763.1:171-593 GCF_001515605.1 Sinocyclocheilus anshuiensis | reverse complement strand
TGTGTATAAATAAATAAATACGCAAATAAATAAATAAATGTGTGTCTAAATAAATACGCAAATAAATAAATAAATAAGTGTGTATAAATACACGTATTCTTGTTTAAATATGTATATAAATAATTAAACGTGTGATGAAATATAGGCAAATAAATCAAATAAATTGGTGACCAAATGGAAAATGTTTAAGGAAATGCTAAACTCATCCTGTTTTCTTTTAATCACTCATTTATTTCTGAATGTAGTTCCGCATGTATTTTTCCTCTGCACAACATGCTAATGAGAGGGTGTCAACCATAGGCCTGCTCGGGTCATGTGATAGCTGGGGGCGTGGCTTTCCCGCTGATAGGAGATGCATGGTGTAAATCCAGTATAGCCTAGTAAAGTCACTTTTGCCGTTCAACAGAGCAAGATACATAGAA
>NW_015556763.1:0-144 GCF_001515605.1 Sinocyclocheilus anshuiensis | reverse complement strand
GCACACCTTTTAGATTTTTGATATTTATTAAAATAAACTGTAAATTCATATCTACACTGTAGATATGTATTCCTAAACTAGGGGGCATTGGGAAAATTCAAAATATGAAGTTACACAGTTGTCATTGTTTTTTTTTTTCCATTG
>NW_015556762.1:0-780 GCF_001515605.1 Sinocyclocheilus anshuiensis | reverse complement strand
CGGCCCTCCAGGAACTGAGTTTGACACCCCTGGCATAGGCCTATAAATCTCAAACTAGTTGTTTTTAATGAGTAAAAGTACCAGTCTAAAAATCTACTCAAGTAAAAATAAAAGTAAAAAGTAGCTCATTTAAAATTTACTCAGAGTAAAAATTACTTATCACAAATCATTATCAACAAAATTCATCTTTGCAATGCAGAGGAAGCACAGAAGCTTCATCTGTAGTGGCATTTAGATTACACACTGTATAATGCAGGACATGAATGCATTTAACCTGCAGTTACAAATGCAGAAATAATGTTTTGATATACAAGATATAAAATGTTGAATACTCATTACTCAAAAAAAAAAAATCTAAAGACACTTTAAATGTGAAATTAAAATGGCCAGTAGGTGTCAGCAAGTCACTGTTAATAAGTGAGTCATTGCTATTGAACTGAATCATTCAAACAGTTGATTCATTCAGGAACGAAACACCGACATGTTGCTCAGAGACGCAAAACTGTGCTATGGTTGCTGTGTTTGGAATTATTTTTGTTGTAGAAATAGAGCAAAAACAGGCAATCTGGTGTCTAAAACGCAAGTCTCTTAATTAACTTCTTGTTTATTGAACTGTTGTTAAAAATCTATATGTAGTCATGCTGATTTTTGGAGGAAAAAATGGCATTCTTCGTGTGATATTGATTTACTATATGAAATGATATAAATATATTAATTTTCTGCCCCTATATCTTAAATTTTGTGATCATTCTAAATGCATTTTAACAGACTGAATCACGC
>NW_015556761.1:205-862 GCF_001515605.1 Sinocyclocheilus anshuiensis | reverse complement strand
ATCTCAAATCAAGTCCGAGGACTGGTTTGTTACGATAGATCTCAAGGACCTTCCTCATCATAGGAAGTTCCTGAGGTTTGCTTTTGGGGGCAAAAGCCTACCAATACTGGTTCTTCCTTAGGCCTTGCACTTGCACTCTCACCCCACACGTTCACGACTCAACCACATCGACGATTGGTTGATATTAGCTCAGTCTGAGCGGATGGTGGTTCGACATCGAGATGTCGTTCTCGCTCACACGAAAGAGCTGGGGTTAAGACTTAACGGCAAGAAAAGTGTGCTTTCTCCGGTACAGAGAACCACTTATCTGGGCGTGGTGTGGGATTCAACCACGATGCAGGCACGTCTGTCTCCTGCTCGTATCGAGTCAATCCTCACGGCAGTCAAGAGAGTAAGAGGAGGCCAGTCACTCATTGTCAAACAGTTTCAAAGACTGTTGGGTCTGATGGCAGTGGCGTCCAACGTGATACCTTTTGGCCTGCTGTACATGAGACCCTTGCAGTGGTGGCAGTGATGGTCCAAGGGGAAATCCGCTTCGCATGATCAAGGTCACGCGGCGATGTTTATGTGCCTTGGACATGTAGAAGAAACGTTGGTTCCTGGCTCAAGGCCTGATGTTGGGGGCTCCTTGTCTAACACTAACGACGGACGCCTCAC
>NW_015556761.1:0-144 GCF_001515605.1 Sinocyclocheilus anshuiensis | reverse complement strand
GAAGTCATGAGTGGCCGCTCTGCCCAGGGTCTGTGGGAAGGCCATCATCTCACGTGGCACATAAACTGCCTGGAGACGCTGGCCGTGTTTTGAGCTCCAAGACACTTCCTTCCAGACCTGTGGGGACATCATGTGCTTGTCCGC
>NW_015556759.1:0-242 GCF_001515605.1 Sinocyclocheilus anshuiensis | reverse complement strand
CCTTCCTGTCCCAGTGCTCCTTGGTCTTTGCACTCCAGCCCCGCCATTACGTCACGGAGGAGTCTCAGGTGGCATTCGTGATCACCCTCCTCGGGATCCTGATGGGCGCTTCTCCGTGTCTCGAGTCCCCCAAGTCTTGTACCCTGCTCCCGGTCTCCGTTCAGTATGAGGACACCATTCACTCTTGTCCAGCTCTTGTTGATTCAGGAGCTGAGGGCAATTTCTTGGATGTTTCTGTTGCA
>NW_015556758.1:742-904 GCF_001515605.1 Sinocyclocheilus anshuiensis | reverse complement strand
ATGCCAAAAATCAATAAGATATTAAGTAAAGATCATGTTCCATGAAGATATTTAATACATTTCCTACCATAAATATATCAAAACTTCATTTGGACAACTTTAAAGGTGATTTTCTCAAATTTATATTCCAGATTTTCAAATAGTTGTATCTCGGCCAAATAT
>NW_015556758.1:0-143 GCF_001515605.1 Sinocyclocheilus anshuiensis | reverse complement strand
TCCAATCTGCCTCTGTAAGTCCCATGGCCATGCCTGCTTCCTACGCGGGTGATACAGCTGAGTGTGGCGGCTTCCCCCTGCAAGTGGCCTTGTTCATAGAGATGCAGCCGCAGAAGTTTTCCTCCGAACGCACTAAGGTAGCA
>NW_015556757.1:18985-19890 GCF_001515605.1 Sinocyclocheilus anshuiensis | reverse complement strand
TAACCTTTCACAGATTTAGGAGCTAGTTTTAGCGCTAAAACGCTTCATGAAATACTCTTAGAGCAAAAATGTAGGAGTCCTAAATTTATGACTGACACGCCCATTATTTTTAAGGTTTTCTCCTAAATCTGCAAGTTATGAGCTACTTTTAGCCTTATGATGTTTTGTGAATACGGGCCCAGATGTGCTAAAACATTAGTCACATTTAAATGGAGACTCAAAACTCATCTGTTTAGCTGTGCATTTATTGAATGAGCACTGTGCAATGTCCGAACTGATTGTACTGTATTTTATGTATTGCACTGTACTTTATGCAACCCAAAATTATTTCACTGTATTTTATGTATAATCATTTTCTATGTTTAACTGTATTAAATTAATTTTAAATCAATTTTTAAATCATTTTCAAAGTTTTTAAATTTCCTTGTTTTATTTTTGTGATTTTACTTTCTTTTATGTAAAGCACTTTGAATTACCATTGTGTACGAAATGTGCTATATAAATAAACTTGCCTTGCCTTTCCTTTACACTCCAGTCCAGCGGGTGGCGCTAAAACACATACGTTTCTTCACAAAACACCATTAAACCCCAGAGGAAGAAGCTTAGTTTCTCCACATTCTCTGTTGTTTTGTCTTGATGCTGGTTTAATACAAACTGTTAGAAATGTTGTTCTATAAATAGAAAAAATACAGTTTTTGAATCAGGAAAGTAAATACCTGTAATATTATCATCCTCACAGTCGTGACTAAGTTTTCTAGTAAGCAGGAATATCTGGAGGAGTATCATCTGAACTGAGATCTGCTGCTGTGAAGATGGTGTTTGTTAAAGAGGAGAGTGAGGAGAACACAAGTGAACCAGAAACCTGGAGAATAAAACACGAGGAACCAGAAACCTGGAGAATAAAA
>NW_015556757.1:7194-12441 GCF_001515605.1 Sinocyclocheilus anshuiensis | reverse complement strand
TGGCTGAACTAACTCTACGAACACGGAAAACAGTGATAGATGGACCTCTCAACCTTACACTAAGGTTAAAATCCAACTCAAGTTTGAGGCGACCGAGCGAAACATGATTATCCATTTCTGCTCAGCTAGCGACATTGGACATCAACCACACGGCAAACACTAATTCTTTTTCATATACTGATTACTTTCTGATTACTTTCTTTGTATAACAGTTCTATCTAATAGCATAAGACTGTAGACTGTTAAACAGATCGTAAACTAATGAAGACAGAGAATGGAGGCGATGTGTGCTCAGGGTTCATAGCGCATAGCGCTGTCAAAATAAGTCACAACAACAAGCATGGCTTGTGTCACTTCAGAGTTCCTACTGGCGGTGCGAATGCAACTAGGAAAATGGCCCTAGGGCAGTGGTTCTCAAGCCTGTCCTGGAGTACCCCCAGCCCTGCACATTTTGTATGTCTCCCTCATCTATCACACCTGTTTCAACTCATCAGCTCATTAGTAGAGACTGCAAGACCTGAAGTGGGTGTGTCAGATATAGGGAGACATACAAAACGTGCAGTGCTGGGGGTACTTCATGGAGAGGTTTGAAAACCACTGCCCTAGGGGGACATTTAATTCTCGGGGAACCACCCTGGTGGCTAGTTCCTATAACTACCCAGTGCTAAAGAGGCTAATGTCACCCTCAGGGTCCACAGTCCATAGTCCACCTGCACCTGCACTCGCCCATCAAGAGTTGTCCCGCGCCACACAGCCTTTCTTGTCTGATGAAAGTATTTCTAATTACACGTAGCAATATACTGACTGGCAGAATTGTTCTTAAAGCAAGTTCATGACCCTATTACCTACCATCCTCCAATCTTAATCTGAAAAATGTTTTGTCATCTGTTAGAGAGTCAACTTTTTCCTGAAGATGAAGAATCTTCTGCTTTTGTATCTCTATTGTCTGTTTTGCTTTGTCAAGAGCAATCTGTAAAGTGGGTGCACCATATAAAAACGAAAAAAAAAAATATGTAACTTGGCTAAAAGCAAAATAAGAAAAATGTGGCTCACTTGAATTAGGCCTAATTCAATTAATTATTTATAAAGTAACATGAATATAAAGTCATGACTTGTCTTGGAGGGGCACATCTTTAAAAGGTTATCAATTACACATGTTCTATACATATTCAGCTCATCTAAATAGATAGTTGGTGCTTTTTCGGTGGTTTGTAAAGAAGTGGAAGAGCAGAGGTCCTGTGGCTGCATTTGGATGGAGAAGGAATTGAACGGTAGGAGGAAAATTTACATTTTGAAGGGGCAATAGTGGCCCAAAAGAAGAGCAAGAGCACACGACAAATGTCTGACTGCAGTGCATTATTATGATATAAAGACAGTAAACCAATCCATAACATAACCAAAGCGATAACCATCATCTCTACGCTAACACTGATTTTAATTTGGAAAATTGCACCTGCTTAATGAATAAGTTATTGTAGGACGGCAGCAGTGGAATCACTCAAAACAGAATGATAAATTTTAATTATGAATGCATCATTGTGTGTTGGGTTAGGTTAAACGTAAATATTGCAAGAAATCCACTGTCGTTCACTGATGTTTGTGACAGCTGCAGGTGGCAAATTTATAAACAATTTTACATTGTGCCATTTTCATACATCTTGCTTCTAGAGCATGTTTGATGTAGTTTACCCCAAAGTGTTAATTAATACATTAACTAACATGCAGGAGCTAACATGTAATTAAGGTAGTGTTTAGTAGAGGTTAGTAGAGGTTGTTGAAACGATCCTGTCTATAATGTGGATCGAAGTTGATGTATATCAAGTTATTCATGGATATTTAACAAAACTATATACTTTTATAATTTATAACCAATGCTAGCATTTCATTTTTGTCATTACAAAGTTGTTTATGATTAGAAAGTGTAACTTTGGTTCTCTGCGATTCAGTAAAAGGTAATCATTTACCTGCTTGAATTGAAGGCAAAGCCCCATCAAGAAGAAAAACACAAAGCAGAGCGAAGATCTTTGTCGCGACACTCGTGCACATGATTGAAACCAGTTGAAGTAGGATATGCAAGAATTTTGCAGATTTTTATTTTGTGCAAAAACTGTCAACAACAGAAAACCAGTTACGGAAAATAGCAGATGATGTACCAGATAGCAAGAACTTTTGGGCCAAATGTGGCTGATAGCTGTCTCATTTGGCTTAGATATGGCACGGCTGAGCACATATGGGCCAGACTTTCAGACAGATATGTTTTGCTTTAGAATTGGAGAGAATTTTCATTTGGATGACTGTTTGTATTAAAGGGCTCATATGATGCGATTTCTATTTTTCCTTTGCTTTAATGATTTTCATTTGGATGACTGTTTGTATTAAGGTATATGGCCCAGATGACAGCACACAACTGAGAGCCATATTCAAATTCAAATTCAAAGTGTTTATTGTCATATGCACAGTGAGGAAAACAAGTTTCCCTGTGAAATTAAATTCTTTCTTTGCTGTTCACAGTGAATGCCAAGACAAGTGCTAAACTATGTAAAAATAAAACACACACACACACACACACACAAGTGCATACATAATAAAAAAACACTATGCTGCAGAAGTAGGAATATAGACTATGTAAATATAGAAATATAGACTATGTACATCTATATACATGCGAATGTGCAATATTGACTTATGTGCAAAACAATAGTACAGTAACGTTTGCAAATTGAGTGCAACTACATGATAATGATGTCAGCAGTAACATTAGCAATGTGCAAATTGAAAAGAAGCTACTTGATAAAAAATAGCAACAGTAACATTAACAAATGTGCAAACTGAGTGTATTATTATTATTATTAGTAGTAGTAGTAGTAGTAGCAGGTCATGTTATGTATTATTTTTATGTATTTACATTAAACATTACAGGCCTATACATTATATTGCTATGCAATTATGTATTATTAATATTATTATGGTTATCAAATGTAAGAACTTACATTATATGAGGTGTTTTATACTTCCAATATAGTTCCCAATTACTTGTTTCACATTAATGATGTTTGTTTGTACTTGGCATGAAAATGAATTCATTAACAATTTTGTAGTGTTATATACGGTACCACATTACTATCATTGTGTAAAATTCATAATTTATTTTACATAACATATTATATATTATGTTGCAAAAATCCTTATCTTCAGTTATGTTTATATATTTACTATTATATTATTTAAGAACGGTTTATGAACAGTTTCTCAAGTGAAAAAAAAAAAAAACTTGTTAGGCATGGTTGTGTCACCAGTTTGTTTTTTTTATGCAAAACATAGGCATTAATTGGTAACACTTTATTTCGATAGTCCACTTTACACATTATATTAACAGTAAGCAACTTTGCAACTACATGTCAACTAGCAGTTAGTAGAGTATTAGTAGACTGTCTGCTTAATATCTTCTAACTCTTTCTTTGTCAACTTATTCTACTAACCCTAAACCTACCCTAACAGTCTACTCTGAGAGTTAGCAGACATGTAGTTGCAAATTAATGAGAATTAGTTGACATGTAGTTACAAAGTTACTTATAGTTAGTAGAATGTCTAAAGTGGACTATCGAAATAAAGTGTAACCCATTCATTTTATATTTCAAGCATGTTGTTTGTGCACTTAATGTAATAACCATCATACAATAGTTTAATCATAAAATAGGTTATAATTAGTCAACCACAATTATTACGTGCAATTGAAATTACTTTATTTTTTATATAACAACTTCTTCAATAAGTAGAGACAGAAAAACTCCACGAGAAGGAGATACTGAAGGAAAAAACTTGGGAGAAACCTGGCTACACTGGGGGAGCAGTCTCTGGATATTCAGTCTGAACATGTTTAATTGTGCTATGTACAGTCACTAACATTGATTTCTCTGCAGCCCAGATGATACAGGCAGTGGTAAGAAGAGTGAATAGTGCTGAGGTGTGTTGTGTAATATGCATAAGAATACAATTATTCATAAGAATACAATTAAGCTTGACGGCTGGGGCTGCTCCCGCTCAGCAGCCCCATGGGCCTGGGAGCGACGAGGGAGAAACCGTTGAAACGCCGCCGCTTGCTTTCTCGCCTCCTGAAACCTCTCGACGACAGTGTTGACTGTGTCGCCGAAAAGGCCAGAGGTCGAAAGCGGGGCGTCTAGGAGGAAGAATCTGTCCTTATCTTGCATATCGGACAGATTCAACCACAGATGCCGCTCCGTGGCCACCATTGCTGCCATTGAACGGCCGATAGCTCTGGCCGTTTCTTTGGTGGCTCGGAGGGACAAATCTGTGGCCCGACGCAGTTCAGCTACCACGTCGGATTCCCCCTCCTCCCTGTCATCCAGGTCCTTGAGCAGGTCAGCCTGGTACGCTTGTAACACCGCCTAGACCCAATCCCCTCACACCTCCTCCAAGCAATCTCTCCTACACTCTTACCACCACTCACACACATCATCAATACATCTCTCCTCACAGGCACCTTCCCCACTGCATTCAAGCAGGCTCGGATAACCCCACTGCTCAAAAAACCTACATTAAACACTTCACTTACTGATAGCTACAGACCTGTCTCTCTCCTTCCATTCATAGCGAAAACCCTCGAAAGAGTTGTTTTCAACCAGATATCATTGTTTCTTTCACAGAACAACAAACTGGATGCTAACCAGTCAGGTTTCAGGAGTGGCCATTCAACCGAGACTGCGTTACTGTCAGTTACGGAAGCCTTGCGAATGGCAAAAGCTTATTCCAAATCATCAGTTCTTATTCTGCTGGATCTATCTGCTGCTTTTGACACTGTCAATCACCAGATCCTCCTGTCCGCCCTCTCATCGCTGGGTATCACAGGGATTCCAGGCTGGACTACTGCAATGCTCTTCTGGCTGGACTTCCATCAAGCACAATCAAACCTCTACAAATGATTCAGAATCATTTGTAGAGGTCTTCAAATGAGCCCAAAAGCTCATTTGGTCTTCAACGAGCCCAAAAGAGCCCACGTTACACCTCTCTTTATCTCCTTGCACTGGCTACCGGTTGCGGCTCGAATCAAGTTCAAGACATTGATGCTTGCATATAGAACAGCCACAGGCTCAACACCCGCCTACTTCCACTCACTACTACGAATCTACATCCCCTCCAGAAGTCCGAGATCTGCTAGTGAGCGACGCCTCGTGGTACCATCACAGAGAGGCTCAAAATCACTTTCCAGAACATTCTCGTTCACCATTC
>NW_015556757.1:6898-7115 GCF_001515605.1 Sinocyclocheilus anshuiensis | reverse complement strand
CAATTTTCACAATTTTCAAGCGACAGCTGAAAACTCATCTCTTTCGAAGCTACTTGACTTCATCATCATAAAATTAAAAAAAATTCATAAATAAATAAATAAATTTTCTATCTCTATCTATTCCTTCTCTTTCTAGCGTGTACTTATTTGAATAATGTCTAAAAACTTGGTATTACAAGCACTTCCTGTATCTGTTTGCCTCTTTTAAGAAGAATAG
>NW_015556757.1:457-3815 GCF_001515605.1 Sinocyclocheilus anshuiensis | reverse complement strand
GCAGACCTGACCTGTTGAAAAGAGATGGTCTTCATCCCTCCTGGGGTGGTGCCGCTCTTCTCTCTAGAAATATGGCACATAGTCTTAGGCCGGTTTCACACCGCACGCGTAAGCAGAGCATATTTTTTTCGGGGTCCATGTTAACAGATTAGAGTATTCAGCGCGTAGCAGGAGCAGAGCAGAAGCGGCAGTGCAGCGATCATTTCGGCGCCGAGTCTATTTTTGCTGCGCCGCTTACGCTGAATTAAAGCCACAGTGTATTGTTCTTGATCAAAATTGACCAGATTAACATGAAAAAAAACAAATTCCACCATGAAATCATGTAAGCGAGGTGTTTCGTGCATCACAATCACCATATGAAAAAATAAAATACATAACAACATCACTTCTGCGAGTTTTTGCCCAAAATAGAGACATTTGCTAACTTTAAGATTAATTTTTCAATTCATTTATTCAATCCAATTACACTTTATTGTTGGAATTCTTTCCAAAATTTGTCTTGCATCTCACAGCGTGTAGTCTCACATCAAGTTCACACACGCTCTTCTACTGCAATGTAAGCTAGTTGGCAAGGCACAAGAGGTTTGCTTTGCGCTGCCGATAGAACAGAGTCTTGATTATGACGTGGTGAAGCAGACTGTTCTTCGTGTTTATGAGTTGGTGCCGGAGGCGTATAGCCAAAAATGTAGAGCCCATAAGAAAGCAGACAGACAAACTTTTGTAGAATTCACCAGAGAAAAGCAAGCTCTTTTTGACAAATGGTGTGCTGCGTGTAAAACTACTACTTTTGAAGCTTTAAAGGAGTTAGTTTTATTAGAAGATTTTAAGAAAAAATGTAGTTGTGCATTTAAATGAACAGAAAGTCACGACCCTCTCAGCGGCCGCTGTGCTGGCACACCGAACTATTTTTTCTCCTGTAGTGAGATATAAGTTTGCTGTCCATGGTGCTGAAGGACAGGTGAAGGGGTCAGCGTGTGCTGTGAAGCCTGGGAGGGGAGGAGCTTTTGAAGCTCATAAAGGTGCTCAGTATCGCCCGGGGGGAGGCAGGGTCTGTTCCTATTGCCTTGATGCTGGTCATCTTATTGCAGATTGCGAGGCCTGGAAGAAAAAGAACGCATCAGCTAAGCCTAAAAGTGTAGGTTTTGTACAAACCTTGGCAAAATGTATTTCATCTGATCAAAATGCGGCAGGATATGAACCATTTATGTGGCCCAGAGTCTTATGCTAGCTGGTACTCTCCCTTTGTCGCATGAAACCTATACCGGTGCTGATGTAATTTTGCGGGGCATAGGAGCAGGTTGTGTAAAAGTTTCCCTCCATAACGTCTACATTCAAACGGATATAGTAACGGGTAAAGTGTGTGTTGGCATCTGCCCTGAACTCCCTGTGGAAGGTGTGGATATTATTTTGGGAAACGACATAGCGGTTGGTACAGTTTTCCCTCCCCCAATTATTGTTAACCGTCCCATAACTGATGAGAAAAATGACTTGTCTTCTCAGTTTCCAGCGGTGTTCTCTTCCTGTGTGGTTACACGGGCCCAGGCACGTAAATTTGAAGATCTGATTCACATGTCTGATACTTTTCTGCAGTCTACGGGTATGTCAGGGAAGTTGTATGTAGAAGCAGCCTCTTCTACCTGTGATATTGCCTCCTTACAGTTGGGTCGTTCACAATTGGCGGTGGTGCAAAAGGCTGACCCAATGTTAGCGTCATGTTTAGCGGCTGTAGCTGACAGAATGAAAGTTCCTAGCGAAAAGGTAACTTATTTTGTTGACGATGACCTTTTAATGCGACAGTGGAAAAACGGCGATAGTGTTCGTCAGGTTGTTGTTCCCATGGGTTATTGTTCCCAAATATTAAATCTTGCTCATGACCATGTCCTTTCTGGCCATTTGGTAATTCGGAAAACCTATGATTGCGTTATGCGTTATTTTTTTGGCCTGGTCTAAAGTCTGATGCTCTTGCTCACTGCCAGTCATGTCATAGTTGGCTGGTGGCTGGTAAGTCAAATCAAAACATTACTCCCGCACCTCTACACCCGATTCCCATAATAGGTGAGCCTTTTGAGCGCATCATCTTTGATTGTGTAGGACCATTGCCAAAATCTAAATCGTGTTATCAATACATACTCACTTTGATGTGTGCTGCCACACGTTTCCCAGAGGCCATCCCAATGCGTAGTATAAAGGCTAAAGCGGTGGTAAAAGAGATAATTAAATTCTGCTCTACATTTGGTCTACCAAAAATTATTCAAACCGACCAAGGTTTTAATTTTACCTCCACACTGTTCTCCCAGGTTCTCAGCGAACTGGCTGTTAAGCATCAGCTTTTGAGCGCCTATCATCCCGAGTCTCAGGGCGTGCTCGAACGTTTCCACCAGACTCTCAAGTCCATGCTGCGCACGTTCTGCGTGCAAACGGGGAAGGACTGGGATGAAGGTTTGCCGATGTTGATGTTTGCTGTCCGTGAGACAGTGCAAGAATCTTTGGCATTCAGTCCGGCCAAATTAGTTTTTGGGCATACCGTGCGTGGGCCTCTGAAACTGTTAAGAGAACAGTTGTTACTGGAAACATAGTCGCCTGTGACAGTGTGCGATTATGTGACTCAAATGCGTGAGTGCTTACATCACGTGTGGGTAATTGCTAAATCAAATTTAGCCTCAAAACAAGTTCACATTAAAGAACGTTTTGACAAAAACTGTGTAGCACGAAGTTTTCAGCCAGGAGATTTGGTGCTAATTCTTCTTCCACTTCCAGGTTCTGCACTGCAGGCTAATGGCGCTTTTCCACTGCGTGGTACGACTCGGCCTGGTATGGCTCAGTACGGCACGGCACGGCTCGGTTTGGCTCGGTTTGCGTTTCCACTGCAGTTTAGTACCGCTTTAGGTGGGCGGGATTATTCACAAGTTGTTATAGTTGCGCCGCCTCTACTGCCGCGACTCCTAAAAAACTTTTTCATTCCGCGTCGCCCCATCAAGCTCTCGCTGGATCCCCTCCTCTGCTATAAACGAGAGGAACATCTGTACTTCCTCAACAGGGGGAACAGACACTTTTTGGTTGTTAAAAAAAGGTGCGCTCGTTCAAAACAGTTGCGTTCGATCCTTCACTGGCTGTGCTGATTTAAATCTAGCGGTTCTTTTGTGTTTGTGTCGCAAGTTCAGTGGTGACGATTCTCTCCGGCCAATCCGTGATCAGCAGAGTTTACACGTCACGTTTTGGTAACGGTACGGTTCACTTGAAACCCCAGCCGAAGTGGTACTAAAAAAAGTACCAGGTACCAGGTACTGTACCCAGTGGAAAAAAACCCAAAAGTGAGCCGTACCGTGCCGTACCATGCAGTGGAAAAGCGCCATAAGTT
>NW_015556757.1:0-442 GCF_001515605.1 Sinocyclocheilus anshuiensis | reverse complement strand
AACCCGTGCGGAGCCGTACCGTGCCGTACCATGCAGTGGAAAAGCGCCATAAGTTTTCAGGGCCCTATTTGGTGGAAGAGAAATTAAGTGAGGTAAATTATCTGATTAGTACCCCTGAGCGTAGAAAAAAAAGTTGTGTTTGTCATGTTAACAGGCTCAAATCTTACGTGAGTAGTACAATGTCTGTTAAGCCCTCTGTGGATGTGGCACCTGTAGTGACAGTTACTCCTCTGCCCTCTGCTGTCGTGTCTGAGGATGATGGACTGGTGGCCACTGAAATTATGTCCAACAGTAAACTGTTAAATTCTGAAATATTGCAAAATACAGAAGAACATTTGTCTTATCTTCCACAATCTCAATGCAGAGATGTTGTTTCTCTTATTCAGAAATGATCTTCTCTCTTTTCAGACACCCCCAGTCAGACCCACATTCTGTTTCATGA
>NW_015556756.1:0-3013 GCF_001515605.1 Sinocyclocheilus anshuiensis | reverse complement strand
ACCCGCTATATAATGCATGTATTTTCTTGCCGCTTATGTTTTAACTTTGTACATTTCTAGGCAACACCTTTCACTCACTGATTTAGTGGTTATCAGTTTCATAAATGAAGTCAAAATGACTAAAAAAGGCGATTTATGGAAGGTAGGTATTAGAAACACTAAATGCCATGAGTGATGGAGAGTCTGATGGTAGTTATGCGTCCTGGGTCGGCTCAGCATCTGACGGCTCATCTGACAGTGATCCAGGTATCATATTTATATGTTTTAGGCTCACGTTACTCTAATCAGTCAAACTTTGGTTTAATTATTTAATGTTTGTCTTGCCATATCGTTTATTGTTCGCTACTGTGTTGCTATTCTAGTCTGGCTGTTTCCCGAAGAAGAAAAAATCCTATCTATATAATGTAATGAATAAAACCATTTTTTTGATTACCCAAAGTTTAATGGTGTTGTTTTCCTATTCAAATTATAAATGAGATAACTAAACAAATTAATAAATATTTCGGTGAAGCTGTGCACTTGAATTTGTCATCGCATCATTCTGCAGTGTGCTGAATTATTATTGCTCATTATTGTCTATAGGGTATTTTAGTAATTTAAATAACATAGGTTATCTTAATATATTATTTAAATAGCATGGGTTATCTTAATATATTGATTAATGACATTGTATTATAATATTACACCACACAAATATTTAGGCTACTACCTTCTAATTTTCATTGTCAGTGCAGACTTTTTTTATTTTTAGCTTAGGCTGACCGTTATGAATTAGTGTAGCCTGCATTAAAAAGTCTTGAACATAAAACTACAGGATAAAAATATAGTTGATGACTAGACATAATAATTGCATGACTCTATAGACACTTCTTTGTGAAGACAGTGGCATAATACAGTGTAATAATATGTTCTTTAGCCATATAAATACAGCTGTCATGTGCATGGGTAAAATTTACCTGCTGGCGCTTTTAGGTATACAGCGACCTCTGGCGGTTCTAGTGTTAAGGAGTTGGTCTGGGATCCATTCCAGGCGAACACCGGACAAGTCTAAATGCTTTGGGTTGTTGAAACCATATATGTAAGTTTTACTCCTACCAAAAATGTTAAAAATGAACGTGTGAGAGTGTGTTTTAGGCTATATGACATGTTATATCCAGATATGACAGCGCTACTGCAATGTATTGCATGCAGAGTAGCTGTTTCAGCTGTTTACGCGCAAACTGCCGCAAATTAAACTGAAGGCAAGTTGCAAATCCTTAACACAGTTCATTTACACATATTGATTTAAAGTAGTGAGACTAAATTATCTTAAGTGCCAATGCTTTTCTCTTCTATTGCGGTCTTTGATTTTTAAAAAAGTACCGATAGATGAATGTTTATTTTGCAGTTTTATATAGGCTACTTTTATAATTTAATTTTATATTAGCATATATTTTTTTATAATCCTACTGCTCAAAATAACTGGGATTTTCCCAAAATAACCAATAATTAAATAATGAATATAATAAGGAAAATATCATTCGATTTTCATAATGATTTTTTTCTTCTCAAACCTTGTCTGTGGTGTAAAAACACCCCTGGCCAAATGCCCCCAGAGGGCATCACTTCCCACTTTGATAATTACTGTAGTTACCATGTTCTGAACATCACATCCTTTCTTTTTCCCTCAGATGTAATCTATCTAGGTGGTTGAATAAAAATATTTGGACTTCTTTTTTTTTTTTTTAATTACCTCAATTTAACACCAGCAAGCTCGTTAGCTAGACAGCTTATTGACATTACTTACTTATTTTCAGCATGGTTATGACTAAACATTTATATTTGTCTACTCGGCCAGTTGATCCAGATACATAGTAACTTAGGCTATGTGTGCTGACAAACAATATAAAAACAGACGTCACATAGGGCTAAATGCATAGCATTTTAGTAAAACTGCCAACGTTACAGCAGCGGGGAAGATGAACGTGCATGAGTTATTTTATTTAATCTGTGTTATTTTAATGTTTTTTACCTAAAACATAGAGACTCTGATGTTGATGTGTCTGCATTCAAGCATTTCAGTTTTTTAACCTAAAATATTGAGACTCTGATGTTAATGTGTCTGCATTCAAGCATTTCAGTGGGCTTAAACAGATCATCCTTTACAGCAGATTTAGTTCACAGACAACTGACAGCTTTGACCTAAATATGATTTTCAGTTACAATAATTAATCCAAAAATTCGACATTAGTAGCTTACTTTTAACAGCATCAGACGCGCGCTCGCTCACAAGATCTCCCGGTTCTTGCTTGCTAAGCTCTTACCAGTTCACTGTAGTGTTGGGTCGTTCTTGAACGATTCGTTCATTTTGAACAAATCTTTAATGTGACTCGGGAAGAACGAGTCGTCTCGGGGAATGATTCGTTCAGTTGCGCATCCGCAACATCCTATAGGTTCTGTACTGGAATTAGTCAAGTAGTTCACCTGTTTCGAGTCATTCGTTCATCACGTGACAGCCCCATAAGTTTAACCAATGCAGTCTGAGCCGGAAAGAGAATTGATTAGTTCATCTCTCGAGTCTTCGGGTTTTTCCGAGTCGTTCGTTCATCACGTGACAGACCCATAAGCTTACCCTATGCAGTATGAGCCGGAAAGAGACTTAATAATAATAACCAACTCTTTATTACCTTTGTTACAACATTCAGTGTTATGGAAAAGAACCATAATGACAGAAATTCACACATTTATAAACTGTAAGAAGTAAAAAGCTACAATTTGAGACCAGAAACGCATTACGTAACTGTAAGAGTAAATAATAATTATAATAATGATGATAATAATAATAATAACTATGCACCCCTTTGTAAGGAAGCTTGTAAATTAACTAATTACTCTATCCAATGCGGTCACGTCACGTGACAAAAGAACGAATGATTCGAAAGACTCGAGAGATGTACTAATCAATTCTCTTTCCGGCTCAGACTTGGTTAAGCGTATGGGGCTGTCACGTGATGAACGAACGACTCAAACCTGA
>NW_015556755.1:0-1519 GCF_001515605.1 Sinocyclocheilus anshuiensis | reverse complement strand
TCACTACCATAGTATTATTTTTTCCTACTATTCACCCAAAAATGATGAGTGAACTTTTGGAATGATGTTAATATCCAAACAGATCTTGGGTCCCATTCACTACCATAGTATTATTTTTTCCTACTATTCACCCAAAAATGAAAATTCTTGTCATCATTTTTGGGTGAACTATCCCTTTAACAATTAATCCTGAGTATTCATACACTGATGTTTCGCACTGTATATTCCAAAACACTGGGTTAAAGTCTTGTTTGCATATTTGCAGTGTCAGTGTGATATTTTTACATAAATGTGCATCCCCAAATATACTATAGCTGCCTTTACTATCAACTTTATCCTGAATGGACTTTTCAGACTATACAGGTAAGAATTAATTGGTCTCTTTTTAACTCCGATTGTTGCATTTTCTGTCACCATTTGACATTTTTCCCTACTACACAACACACTGTGTTTATGTTGCTGTATAAAGCACTTAAATATATGAGGCAGGTGATTGGTTGTCGGTTGCTAAGCATCTCGCTGTAACATTCGAACACTACCTCGTTTCACTTATTACAAGTTTGGCACCGTAATGCAAAGGTAACACCACAAAAGCAGTGCTAACTTTCATAACCCTGGTTGAAAAGCGGTGCTAACCCCACTTCTAAATTACAAGTGTGAAATGATCCTTTACCCGGTGTTAAAAGCAGTGTTTAGAATGATGATAACCCAGGTTAAGCACAGTGTGAAAAGCCTTTTAGGCTTTTTGATTATTCAGTATCAGTAGGTTCATTTTGTGCCAACTCAACCAAAGGTCCCCATCTAAAAATATTTAAAAAAAAATTCCTGGTTAAAAAATACGAAAACATTAAATGCCATGAATGAAAATTTACCGTATAATCATCTATTTTGTAAAGCGGTGTCAAAATGACAATTTTCACTTGAGATTTTGAGCCAAATTACAAGGGGAGAAAATTAGGGTCCTATGATTTCCATGATGCAGAATTGACAGACAGAATTGCACAATCCATTTATAAAAAAAATTGAATTTACTGTATAACGTGGAATGTCACAGAATTTGTTAAATTTTGGATGAGTAAATCAAAGTAGGTCAGTAGGTCAGTTGCGACATGAAATAGTGTCTGTGAATATTAAACCACAAAAAGACTATTTAAATTTGAATACAGAGTTAAATAAAACAGTGTCTTTAGAACTTTGGAAATGCTTTATTTCATTTCCAAACCTTTCCCAAAGCCTGTGTGGTAGTGTTCCGAACTTGTAGAGTCCAAACTTTTTGTAAATTGGTTGAGGTATGTCATGGAAATTCTAATTCAATAGAGTAATAAAATAATTATTGTGAAGACTGAGAATGAAAAACCAAACAGAGTTTTGTCTTTGTCTTGCTTTAATTTCTGCAGAAATTATCTGGTTTTACACACAGTTTGAGTCTGTGAGCAAAAGAGATAACGAGCAGGCCCACAACTCAGTGTCTCTATGGACTATACAGGTGCATCTCAATAAATTAGAATGTCGTGGAAAA
>NW_015556754.1:720-909 GCF_001515605.1 Sinocyclocheilus anshuiensis | reverse complement strand
TGATGCGGTCGGAAACCAGATTGAAAATTGTGCAGGTATCCATTTAAGTTTAAGTATTTGTTCAGCTGATTAAAAACTACCTTCTCAATAATCTTGCCTATAAAAGGAAGATTTGATATTGGTCTTTAATTTTAATATCAAGATTGTTCTTTTTCAGAAGGGGCTTAACAAATGCAGTTTTCAGGGAGC
>NW_015556754.1:0-199 GCF_001515605.1 Sinocyclocheilus anshuiensis | reverse complement strand
GTGAATTTCAAGTTTCGTCTTCCGCCACATCCGCTCAGCTTTTCTGCATTGTCTTTTCATACTCTGTACTGTTCTCCAAGCTGATTTTTGTCTGCCAGTCTTCTTGCTGACTTTCACAGGAGCAATATCATGAATAACATTCTTAACTTTTGAGTTAACACTAGAACCCCCAGAGGTCGCTGTATACCTAAAAGCGCCA
>NW_015556753.1:0-485 GCF_001515605.1 Sinocyclocheilus anshuiensis | reverse complement strand
TGTCAAAATTATATATATAATACAAATGGTAGGATCAAAAAGACTGTTTTTGAACTAGAAAAAGAGATAAAGCAGATTGAAGGAGAGTTAAGTGTTGGAGATGTTGTGACAGTTGGGAAGCTGGAAGAAAAAAAAAAAGCTTTAGCCTCATTATTTCATGAAAGAGCAAAAGCTGCTTTAATTAGAGCTCGCTTTTCTTTTTTGAGAGAAATGGATGCACCAAGTTCCTTCTTTTTTAATTTAGAGCAGAAAGCAAAAGAAAAAACAATGATGTTGCATTTGAAAGATGTAAATGGGAATGTGATTTCAGATCTTAAAGAAATGAGAAAAATTGCTTCGGAATTCTATATGGATTTATTTGGAGAAGGACAATGTGACGTTGAATGCATTGAGGAGTTACATAAAGACTTACTGAAATTCACTGACGAACAGAGTAAACAGCTTGACTCTGGCCTCCAGTTAAAAGAACTGTCTGCTGCTGTTCA
>NW_015556752.1:0-1337 GCF_001515605.1 Sinocyclocheilus anshuiensis | reverse complement strand
TAAATCAAATGAAAAATTGTGTTTTTGATTGGTCCAGACGCTTCAATATGCAACTTTATATGAAGCCATTTTACTGAGGCAATTTAGAGAATGCACCATTATTTCACTTCAGAGGCTCATAGAGAAGTGTAATCTAGTAAGTAAAAAAAAAGGGTTGTTTTCTAAAATCTATGAGTAAATCAATGGAAAACATTCTTAGGGTTTTTTTTAGGACCATGCAATTATTTCACATATAGAGTATAAGGTTTGGAGCTTAACTTTTAGTGAGATCTCCAGAAGCAAGAATGGGGATACGCTATGATCCATCCATCCATGCATCCATCGTAATTTTTGGAGCTGAACTTTTAGTGAGATCTCCAGAAGCAAGAATGGAGATGCTTACTCTAAACTTTCACAGAGCAAAGACTCCATATTAGGTGTTCAGACAGTGTGTGAGGTATAGTGTGACAGTTCTGAAGTGTGTGTGACTTCATATTTGCTGATAGAGTAGGAAGTGCCTTGCATGCAAAGGCCATTATTTTTATCTATGTATTTAGAAATGACGTTTTTCATAAGCCTCAAAACTGGAGAAACAATGTACTGTTTTTAAGATTTTTTTTAATTTGAATGTATGCAATTTCAAACTGTCACAGTACACAGACTTCTATTTAGCTGTGCTGATAGAGTAGGAGGTACTTTGCAAGAAAAGGCCATTATTTGTTCTACTTATTTTAAAAAACATTTCTATAGGTTGCAAAAATGAGGAAATATTAAAACGTCTTTGAGTGTTTTGTTGTGTCAAACTGCCACAGTACACAGACTTCACATTAGGTGTGCTGAAAAAGTAGGATGAACTTGGGAAGAAATAGCCTTTTCTTTTGACTTATTTGAAATAATATTTCTATAGTTCTCAAAACTGGAGTTTCTGAGAATTTACCAAATTGCTACGGTAAAATGTCTTTATACACCGATCAGGCATAACATTATGACCACCTTCCTAATATTGTGTTGGTCCCGCTTTTGCTGCCAAAACAGCCCTGACCCATTGAGGCATGGACTCCACTAGACCCCTGAAGGTGTGCTGTGGTATCTGGTACCAAGATATTAGCAGCAGATCCTTTAAGTCCTGCCATCGAGGTATGGGCTCCACTAGACCCCTGAAGGTGTGCTGTGGTATCTGGCACCAAGATGTCAGCAGCAGATCCTTGAAGTCCTGTAAGTTGCGAGGTGGGGCCTCCATGGATCGGACTTGTTTGTTCAGCACATCCCACAGATACTGGATTGGATTGATATCTGGGAAATTTGGAGGCCACGTCAACACCTCAAACCCGTTGTTGTGCCCCTCAAACCATTCCTGA
>NW_015556751.1:1853-2390 GCF_001515605.1 Sinocyclocheilus anshuiensis | reverse complement strand
GCAAGGTTTAGAGGGGAGAGACGCGTTGTTTCTCGCTCTCCAGTTTGCCGCGGCTGCAGGACAGAGGTTGGCAGCAATGGCTTCCTCCACGGGGGGAAGTTTGACGTACCCCACTCGGTCAGCGCCGTCCACAGATGACAGGAGGGAGGATCCCGGATTGTGCACTCGACCGGTGAGTGGCGCGTTCCACGACTTAGCTATTTCGTCGTGCACCTCCGGGAAAAAGGGGCCGGGCCTCCGCGGGCTGTCCTTTCGTCCGCGATCCGACTGGAGGTACCACTCGTCCAGACGACTTCTGGCCGGCTCGGCAGGAGGCGCCCACTCCAAACCGAGCTCATCAACCGCCTTGGTCAGGACGCTTAGGAGCTCGACATCACTATGATGGAGGTCCCCCGTGTCGCTGCCGTGGGGCGCGGTGTAATCCAACGGGCTGTTGGACCACTCCTCCCTCGCAGACGCTGCCACCGAAAAGGCATCATCTTCATCCTCAGCATCCTCCATGGCACCGAAAGACATCACATCTTGCGCACCGGGGGC
>NW_015556751.1:744-916 GCF_001515605.1 Sinocyclocheilus anshuiensis | reverse complement strand
GGGGGCCCCTCATATTTCGCGCGCTTGAACGCCATTGGCCAGTTTCACTGGCGTGATTCAATAAGGCTTCAGTAGCATTTGGAGAAAAGGGTATTTCCCATAGCAATGTAGAGTGACCGAATCGAAAGGGAACCCATCATGTTCGCAGTGTCAATAATATCTACAAAGATAT
>NW_015556751.1:0-160 GCF_001515605.1 Sinocyclocheilus anshuiensis | reverse complement strand
CCGCTAGATGGCAATTGTAGCCCTACTGAGACATGACTACTGGCAACGCGAGACATGAGAGTTAGAGATCAGTGTTGTGTTTTTTTTTTACACGAGAGAGCACTAAGTTTACTTATCGGAGAGCAGCGGGCAAACAACGAACGATAAAGGACATTCCTAC
>NW_015556750.1:0-432 GCF_001515605.1 Sinocyclocheilus anshuiensis | reverse complement strand
TTTTCTCTCTTCTTCAGCCCTTTACATTCCCCGCGGTAGTTAGTTCCCTGTCACCTGACAGCGGAAAGCACTGACTGGGTGATTGACAGCTAATATTAACCAATCTAAAATCTGCATTAAAGTTAAGAATGTAAAGATGAAGTTTAATTTTGTTATGTAGCCTAACGTTTCATAGAACGGCAGACAGGTCACCGTATCAACACTCAGAAGGCACATACTCTGAACGTTTTTAGAGAAATTAAAACAGGTCGCACGTCAACAATTATATGCACTCGCACAAATGCTCCCAAATATATTTTGAGGTCGCACAGATTAAATTTCGGGAGCATATGCGACCAAAATGGTCGCAATTTCGAGCCTTGCCCAGGGTCTCATTCAGCCAGTTTTAGGACTGTCTGATGTTGCATTACAAAATAAAAGCCCTCCAAAATC
>NW_015556749.1:0-827 GCF_001515605.1 Sinocyclocheilus anshuiensis | reverse complement strand
GCAGCTAACATCGCTACTAACAGACGCTCAAGATCGAGCAGACAGTGGCTTTCAGCTCAGAGTGCAGCCGTGTTCACACTTGTCATGTTTGGTTCGATTAAAACGAACCCTGGTGCGATTGCTCGGTTAATGCGATTCGTTTGAGTAAGTGTGAACGCTGCCATCCGAACCCTGGTGTGCACCAAACAAGCGGATCGAGACTGCTAAAAAGATGGGTCTCGGTCCACTTCCAAACAAACTCTGGTACGGTTGAATGGATGAACCAATGAATGGATGACCTCAAGCACACGTGTGGTTTTGTTTACAGTTTCTGGTTCACTTGCAAAAAGGACAGTGTGAAAGCAAACCGCACCAAAAACAAAATCAACATTGTATTTGGTCCGGACCAAAGCAAGTGAACTAGCGGACTTTCCTGGTGTGAATACACCCTAACATGTTTTCACGGTTTCTTGGGCTGAATACATGACTACAAAGAACCTGCAGTATAAAAGGATTCAACTTCATCCACAACTTCAATCTTTTCTGGGGCCACAGACAACTGTTTAAACTGGATGGCCTCCACTCAAACAAACTTGGTGCAAGAGTGCTAAAGGACAATATCTATTTCTCCCTCCATCATCCTTCAGTAGTGTGTACCAAACCACTCAACCTGAATGGCACACACATATATGGACAGAGTATGAGTGACCACAGGACTTCATATCAGCTTCCGAGTCATCATGTGGTTGACACATCCCACAAGGACACTTATAACACCACGCAGCCACAACAAGCACTGCTCGTGGACACCATCACGGCTGAGCCCTGCCCACAGAGCTCATCACAGA
>NW_015556748.1:0-1120 GCF_001515605.1 Sinocyclocheilus anshuiensis | reverse complement strand
ATCAGGCAATTTTGGTTTCTTTTTTAACCAATTTCCAATTAAAAGTGCCTCACTCTTGTTCCAATTATTTTTTGCTAATGATAAAACTTTAAAATCCTCTAGAACTTCCATTAACACATGTACATCATTTTGTCCATCAATTAAAACCACCACATCATCAGCATAAGCAGATAAAATGATATTGTTTTTACAAACAGGTAAATTCAAACCACAAACTTTTTCTCTTAGTTGTTGCAACAAGGGTTCTATAGCAAGTGAATATAACATTCCAGACAATGAGCAACCTTGTCTTATACCCCTACAGACCTTAAAAGGAGTGCATAAGCCACCGTTTATTTTCAGTACACTTTCAACGTCACCATAAAGTACTTTCACTTTATCAATAAAATCCTGACAAATTCCAAAAGCTTCTAAAGTTCTCCACAAATAAGGATGTTCAACCCTCTCAAAAGCCTTTTCTTGATCCAGTGAAACAAGTGCAATATTAATATCGAACAACTTGGACACATCAAAAATATCCCACATAAGGGTAATATTATCAAGAATAGACCTACCCGGAACACAATAAGTCTGATCTGAATGCACCACCTGATCTATTACCTTCCTTAACCTATTAGCTAAAGCCTTAGAAAGCAATTTATAATCAGAGCATAGAAGCGAAACAGGACGCCAGTTCTTGATTTCTAAAAGATCCCCTTTTTTAGGGAGGAGCGTAATGACAGCTCTACTGCTACTCACCGGCAACCTGCCTGAGGCCAAACTATCATTAAGCACAGACAAAAGATCCTCCCCTACTTCTGTCCAAAAGAATTTATAAAATTCAACTGGAAGTCCGTCAATTCCTGGCACTTTTTGCAGAATCCATACTCTTCAGGGCTCTAATAAATTCCCCCATGTTTAAAGCGCCTGAAAGATCTGCATTGCCCCCCTCTGACACTTGACTCAGGCCTACAAAAAAAGGACTCTCAGAATCCCACCCTGCTCCCAACTCATTTTTATACAAATTTTCATAAAAATTACAAGCTCTTTCACGTATTTCTGCATGACTAGTTCAAATATTTCCTGTCTCAGAGCATAAAGCATGCAAAAAACGTTTTTGTCCATTTTTTTTTTTCAAGAC
>NW_015556747.1:467-873 GCF_001515605.1 Sinocyclocheilus anshuiensis | reverse complement strand
TCCAAATCTTTTATACTTATTTTGCTGGATCTGTCTGCTGCTTTTAATATGGTGAACCACCAGATTCTCCTGTCAACCCTTTTGGAAAATTGCATCTCAGGAACCGAACGCCAGTGGTTTGAATCTTACCTCTCAGATAGGTCCTTCAAGGTATCTTGGAGAGGTGAGGTGTCCAAGTCGCAACATCTAGCTACTGGGGTGCCTCAGGGCTCAGTTCTTGGATCACTTCTCTTCTCTATCTACATGGCATCACTTGTCTCTGTTATTCAGAAACATGGCTCTTCATATCACTGCTATGCTGATGACACTCAACTCTACCTCTCATTCCATACTGATGATCCGACGATAGCTGCTCGCATCTCAGCATGTCTAACAGACATTTCTTGTTGGATGACGGACCATCACC
>NW_015556747.1:0-205 GCF_001515605.1 Sinocyclocheilus anshuiensis | reverse complement strand
CCAGTCCTGCAGATTTGCTTTATACAACATTAGAAAGATCAGGCCCTTTCTTTCAGAACATGCAATACAACTCCTTGTTCAAGCTCTTGTTCTATCCAGGCTGGACTATTGCAATGCTCTCTTGGCTGGTCTTCCAGACACTTCTATCAAACCTCTACACTTAATCCAAAATGCCGTTGCAAGATTAATCTTTAATGAGCCGAAA
>NW_015556746.1:0-851 GCF_001515605.1 Sinocyclocheilus anshuiensis | reverse complement strand
ATCACAACCCTGCTAAAATGTAGTGGCAGACTGTACATGCGCTCACTGGCGCCCCCTCCAGGTGGTGGTGCCCTAGGTGACCGCCTAGCTTGCCTATGCCTAGAAACAGTGGGCCGGCCCGGTTCACACGTTTTTGCTTAACGCTGTGCCATCTTGCAATTATGTAAACATGCACTAGATACCTGTTTACACATTGCGATGCATCTCACCGTGCGTTCACACCGCCGCCGTCGAGAGCTTCAAAGTGGCCGGAAGTCATTAATTTTCAATGTGAGCCGGCGTCGAGCAGCGGCGCGGCGCGACTTGGACATTGTGGGCGTCGAGGAGAGTTGAAATCAGGTCAACTTTATGGTAATGAGCTATGACGCGGTTCGGCGGCATCTGGCGGCAACCAATCGGAACGTAGAAGTCCACCGCTTGAGAGGATTCCAGAGAACGCAGTCCTGTAAACTTTGGTTCCGACCACATTAGTTCCCAAGCAAAATGGAGGAGAGGATGATTATTGCTGTGGTGGGTTTCCCAATAATCTATGACATGTCCCTGTTTGCATAGAGGGACATAAGTAAAAAAAAAAATGATTCGTTGACCAAGGTGTTGGTGTTTCTGGTGAGTTGCTGATGTGCATTAACGTTATAGTAATAATAATCTAATGACGTTTCTGAGATTGTTGGTGTTCCTGGTGAGTTGCTGATGTGCATTAACGTTATAGGAATAATAATCTAATGATATAATAAATAATAGTATAATAGTCCCAGTTGACTTTTAAACCTTTAAATACATTTTCCTGATTATACTTACATGAAGTCATGTTTATACCTGATTATACTTAAGTAACATTTTCAATGCAGGAC
>NW_015556745.1:0-1302 GCF_001515605.1 Sinocyclocheilus anshuiensis | reverse complement strand
GAAAGTGAGGAAAGAATGAGTTTAAGAGAATGAAAATGTGAAATGCCAAGTTTATAGAAATATGTGCAATCGCATAGACCTGAACAACCATCAATCACTTATTTAACCCTCGAATTGAGTTCCTCAATGAGGTTAAAATTTATATTAAATGCACCAGTTCAGCTAGAATCTGGAGGTACTTGCGTTGCCTGTGTAGGGGGGTTCCCTTTGTTGTTGTCTTTGTAGAAAAGGGGGTTTCCCAAGGTTGCTGATTGGCTGGAAGTTCAGTAGTCGTTGAAGTGATGTTTTGGGAAGCCAATGGTTGGGCATTGGCTGGAGATGCGGAGTTGTGGTCTGGTAAAAGTTTTGAGGCAGTCACAGACTCGAGGTGACCTCGGAGACACGTTGTTGCGGCAAAACTTAACTCAGAACACGAAACTCTCAACGGAAAATAAAATAAATTAAAGTAGAATAGAAGTAACGAGACTAGATGGGTTTTCTCCTCGTGGTTTTAGAGGAGCTGCTGGCGTGTAAGCTCAAAGAGCGCTAAAAAGCAGCGTCAAAACCCGGTGGCAAAAAGGCAAGGAAAAACCTAAAAGCCGCATAATTTGATGGTGTCCTGAGTATTTAAACTGGGCTTTTGGACACATCCCAAATCTTAACTTGACCAATTAGACAATGTCTTAGCTCGGGGTGTTGTATGTTTCTCCTCCAATACATAAATCAACATGTCATCTCATCAGTCACATGGTTCCGAATTTTCCCGCTCTTGCAGAGTATAATTTTGGACATGATTTCTATAAGAAGAATATGATACATTTGACAAAGAATTGATTGGAAGAAACGTTTCAAGCAAGAAGATTCAAACACACACATACTAAACATGAATATGAACCCTTAAGCTATTCAATAGTTATTAAAAAGACATACACAATAAGTGATTAGAACATGATAGTCAAATGTGTGGGTTACATACATGATATGGAGTTAAGCAATGGACTGATATTCATTTATAAGTCTTTTTGAGTTCATTTTGGTACATCTACATCTGTAAAAGACAGTTTCAGTGCCGTTCTGTGAACATAAGGACATGTTCTGTGAAGACCAGAGGTTAAAAGGTCTCATAAGGGGGGCATTGACCTATACTATATAGAACATGATTTTTTTAACATTGCAAAGCAAGTTTCAAGTGTCACAGTTCTGATAAATAAAAAATCCAACGGCACAACACTAAGCACTGAAATATAGGAAAAAACATAGAAAGGGATAACGTTTAAACATCGTCAGAGTTGGTATTGTGGCTTTATCAGACACTTGCACTTA
>NW_015556744.1:0-1428 GCF_001515605.1 Sinocyclocheilus anshuiensis | reverse complement strand
TATAAAGCAGCACACGGCACATGGCAGATAGAGTGCAAACCAGTGCAGAGGCTGCAGCAGTGCTTCCAAAGGGAGAACCATGTTCCAAATGCAAACCTAACTTTTATGCAGGTTGCTTTTTTTTTTTTTGTCTTTTGACGAAAAAATCCTGTAAATTTGGTCAATATTTCATTACGTCATATTCATTCATTTTAGCGAGATAATATACAGTGAACTGTCTCTGAACAAACAAATAAATAAATGAATTACACCAAACATTCAAGCATTTTGTATTTTTTATTTAAACATATCAACATTTTACGGTGACGCATTGCTGCCACACACATATTATTTTCTCCACTCAATTATGTCATAATAACGAGATGTTATGTCGTGAAAACAACATCTTTTCTCGTAATAACGAGATGTTTTCTCGTTAAAACGACATCTTTTCTCGTAATAACGAGATGTTTTCTCGTTAAAACGACATCTTTTGAGATGGTTTCTCGTTAAAACGACATCTTTTCTCGTAATAACGAGATGTTTTCTCGTTAAAACGACATCTTTTGAGATGGTTTCTCGTTAAAACGACATCTTTTCTCGTAATAACGAGATGTTTTCTCGTTAAAACGACATCTTTTCTCGTAATAACGAGATGTTTTCTCGTTAAAACGACATCTTTTCTCGTAATAACGAGATGTTTTCTCGTTAAAACGACATCTTTTCTCGTAATAACGAGATGTTTTCTCGTTAAAACGACATCTTTTCTCGTAATAACGACATATTATGTCATAAAAACGATATGTTTCCCGTTATTATAGATATATGGTAGGCTATATGTTGCCCGTTTGCCAAACAGAACGAAATAATAATAATAATAATAATATTATTATTATTATTATTAGCCTATTAGAAAATCTCTTTATTTTTTTTAATTTTTTTTTGTATTTCGATTTGTTGTTAAATCAAACTTCAGTCATTCAAATAAAGAAATATTAAGCCCAGAGTTGACTATTCAAAAATAACTGTTTTGATCTGATCATAGCCTAAACGAGTCATGGGTATGAGTGCAGTTATTGGATAGCACTATATTGTAGACAGATTGGAGATTAATCCTAATAAACATGCTGATACAATTAAAACCATTACATTAAAATACATTTAAAACAGTGTATTTCAGTCATTTCAGCAGCGTGCAGATCCTCGTTTATGTCAGACTGTGGCGACAGCAGCGCGGACAATTGCTTAGCTCGCTCATATAATGTACTATATATCTATTATAATGGGAACTGTGGCGACAGCAGCGCGCACAATTGCTTAGCTCGCTCACATAATGTACCATATATCTATTATAACTGGAAAAAATGTCATTTTAATGAGATGATTATATCGTTTTTACGACATAACATCTCGTTATTATGAGAAAAGATGTCGTTTTAACGAGAAAAC
>NW_015556743.1:631-807 GCF_001515605.1 Sinocyclocheilus anshuiensis | reverse complement strand
ATTTGCATGCTTTGTTTAGATTGTCTCCACCTCTATGTATCCCTCTCCCTTGAAAGGTATAAACTCTACTGTGCTGAGCTATAGTGAGACTTGGATGACTGCAGCGACGCTCGAGTCCTCAATAAAGAGTGACTTCTGTATGAAACATATCCCAACGTCTCCTGGTCTCTGCTTCA
>NW_015556743.1:0-265 GCF_001515605.1 Sinocyclocheilus anshuiensis | reverse complement strand
CATTTTTAGCAAAAATTAGCCTTCCCATTACAAGGTGATATTTGACTCCTTAAAGTGATTTACAGTGGAATTTTATTTTTACCTTTGTAATGGCATTTTTCTATTTTCTTTATTAAAAGTTTGTCATCTTTTGTCAAATTCTTTAAAAATTATATTTTATAAGCTTTTTAAAAATTGTAATTAAAACGACAGAAAAAAGAACAAGTATAATAAGAAACATAAGTTAAAAATCAAATGAAATAAGTATTAACAAAATTAATTTGTA
>NW_015556742.1:282-816 GCF_001515605.1 Sinocyclocheilus anshuiensis | reverse complement strand
TGGTCTGTGGCGCGGAAGGATCGACACATGAAAGTACGCGTCCTTTGTCGCTGCGTTTCTGGCGTTTCTGCATCAACATCTTGAACGGTAGCCGATGAAGGGCCCAGTTCAAAACTCGCAGATCCAAGCTTGGCCGTAACCCACCGCCTTTCTTGGGTACAATGAAGTAAGGGCCGCAATGAGAACATGACTCATCCACGAAGGCCACCTCAGTGTGCTTGATGCCCAGACACGTGAGGCAGCGATTGTGACCATCACCCGGTGCCAGGTAACGACCGCACCCAGAAACGCACGGGTGAAATGGCATCCTTATAAGGACGATCCGTCGTCTTTATAAAGACGTGCCCGTGGAGCTCTTTTAGAGAAATTTGCTCTTTTAGGAAATGCTCTTATAGTGCTGAGGCGCACAGGGGAGATGGCCGCTTGCAACACGACAGGGGGTAGTGCAGCCTGAAGTGCGCAACCCACTCGACACTGGAACGACCACCGCTGAAGCGCCGTCTCGCCAACACAGAAAGCTTCCGAGAGCGTGCT
>NW_015556742.1:0-102 GCF_001515605.1 Sinocyclocheilus anshuiensis | reverse complement strand
GCTGGATGCAATAATTGCATGCCAATGTGCATTGGCTCGTTTAGTTTACACTCAATGTAGATTGGTCAATTTAACGTGTACTGCGTAGCAAGGTTTTTTTTT
>NW_015556741.1:1053-1478 GCF_001515605.1 Sinocyclocheilus anshuiensis | reverse complement strand
GACACAATGATGTGAAGATTGAACAGGTAGTTTTGAGAATTTCAAATCTGATCTGAGAAATGTAGCAAAGCGACTGAGAAAAACTGTAACGTGTGGTTTGTTCACTGTTAAAAAAAAAAAACACTGCGATTAGTTATCACAACTTAATATTCAACATTGGACTAGATAATATGGAAGCCCGTTTCCGCCACTGAATAAAAAATAAACAAAGGTTATTGCGACTTTTTATCTCACAATTCTGACTTTTTTTTTCTCAGAATTACATGATATAAACTTGCAATTCCGAGTTATAAAGTCAGAATTGCAAGATATAAACTTACAATTGCGAGATAAAAATTGCGAGTTTATATCTAGCAATTCTGACTTTTTTTTCTCGCAATTCTGACTTTTTTTCTCGCAATTCTGACTTTTTTTTTTCTTATTTC
>NW_015556741.1:339-988 GCF_001515605.1 Sinocyclocheilus anshuiensis | reverse complement strand
CAATTCTGACTTTTTTTCTCGCAATTCTGACTTTTTTTCTCGCAATTCTGACTTTTTTTCTCGCAATTCTGACTTTTTTTTTCACAATTCTGACTATTTCTCTCGTAATTGCGAGTTTATATCTTGCAATTCTGACTTTTTTTCTCGCAATTTTGACTTTTTTTCTCGTAATTGCGAGTTTATTCTCGCAATTCTGACTTTTTTTTCTCGCAATTCTGACTTTTTTTCTTGTAATTGCGAGTTTATATCTTGCAATTCTGACTTTTTTTCTCACAATTACGAGTTTATATCTTGCAATTCTGATTTTTTTTCTCGCAATTCTGACTTTTTTTCTCGCAATTCTGACTTTTTTTCTCACAATTCTGACTTTTTTTTCTCGCAATTGCGAGTTTATATCTCGCAATTCAGACTTTTTTTTCTCGCAATTCTGACTTTTATTCTCAGAATTACGTGATATAAACTTGCAATTGCGAGTTAAAATCGAATTTTGAGGAGGGGGGGAGACCGATATGTTCTCAGAATTGCTAGTTTACATCTCACAATTCTGACTTTATAACTCGCAATTGCGAGTTTATATTACATAATTCTGAGAAAAAAAGTCAGAATTGTGAGTTTATATCTCACAATTCTGACTTTTTTTCTCGCAATT
>NW_015556741.1:0-141 GCF_001515605.1 Sinocyclocheilus anshuiensis | reverse complement strand
TTTTTTCTCACAATTCTGACTTTTTTTTCTCGCAATTCTGACTTTATAACTCGCAATTGCGAGTTTATATCACATAATTCTGAGAAAAAAAGTCACAATTGTGAGTTTATATCTCACAATTCTGACTTTTTTTCTCGCAAT
>NW_015556740.1:0-543 GCF_001515605.1 Sinocyclocheilus anshuiensis | reverse complement strand
GTCGACCTCTATTGCTGACACTTAAATTAATTGTTTTGCCACTTTGCACTTTATTTTTTCAAAAAATTAATGTTTATTTGTTGTGCATGTTATGTATGTTTATTAAAAACACGTTTTGTAATAACCAATTGTATTAGGTGAAGATGACTGTTATAGAGTTTGCCATATAGACACACTATTTAATCAAAACTGTCTGCTGATGCTGAGTGATAGTTTTTCTCTCAAAGAGTTAAGAGCATATGACAAATACTGTTTGAGAATCACATACACACTGATGGTAAAATGAGAAACAGTGATTTCACAACATGTGACAACAGTATCAGAATCTGCAGCTTTCTGTGATTCACTGACAAAGACACACTTGATCATCTGTTTGAACACGACACGAAGAGCTTTAAATAAAACCATCAAAACAACTTCAGCACAGCATTAAAGAAGCACAAAGTGACCAATGACACATCATAAGACGCCACTCATACATGAAAACAGCTAGAGAACGATGAAACACTCGCCTCAGTGTTTGTACATCTGTCTTTGTCTTCC
>NW_015556739.1:0-1323 GCF_001515605.1 Sinocyclocheilus anshuiensis | reverse complement strand
ACTGGCCACACGTATGGAAAGTGGCCCACAAGCCTGTGGCCAGTTTAAGGCAGTTCCCATATGGTCTAGCGGTTAGGATTCCTGGTCTTCACCCAGGTGGCCTGGGTTTGACTCCTGGTATGGGAAGGTGGGCTCCTTTTTGCTTCCCTTCTCAAAAAGCCAGCACGTCTTCCTGCACCAGACGTGATTTTTGGCCAGCAGTAGAGCTACAGAACCCTGATAGATTGAGGTTCTGGCTTGTACCCCATGCCTTCGATAGCTCAGCTGGTAGAGTGGAGGAAGGTAGATAAAAGTGTTGGCAATCCTTAGGATGCTGGTTCAACTCTGGCTCCAAGTCAAGTCACGTTTCTTTATATAGCGCTTTTAACAATACAGATTGTGTGTTAGAGTGGAGGATGTGAGGTAGATGTGTTGGCAATCCTTAGGGCGCTGGTTCGACTCCAGCTCGAAGGAGTTCTGTTTTCAAGCGCACAACTTTTTTTTTGTTTGGCTGAGTTTCTCGCAGCAGCAAGCAGAGATTCAATTGACAGTCCACCGTTGGAAGGCAAAAGAGCATCCCCTGACCGGGAATCGAACCCAGGCCGCGGCAGTGAGAGCACCGAATCCTAACCACTAGACCACCAGGGAAGGGTTGGGGAGGTGGTGAGCTGGTGGGCTTGTGGGCTGCACTCCTGATAACAGCATGCGAGTAAGCAGACAGCAATTCTGGCCTCTATCATGTTAAAAACCAACAAGTCTGGTGCAATCTAGAAGCACTTTTGTCAGTGGGCAAGTGGCTCAATGAATAACGCATCTGACTACTGATCAGAAGAATCTAGGTCTGACTCCTGGCTGGCTCGCTCTGTATTTACTTTTCTCAGGCTGTTTTTGTAATTGTATTTTTTTGGTTTTTTTGAAAATTCCAGAGGAAAAGGCAAATCTTAACTCGTCTGAATATGGATCAGAAGATTCTAGGTTCGTCTCCTCGCTGGTTCGCTCTTTGTTTACTTTTCTCAGGCTGTATTTGTAGTTGTTGTTTTTTTTTCCCGAAATGTCCAGAAGAACAGGCAAATCTCCATGCACACGTCTTTTATTCCACAAAAGCCGTATGCTGGACACCCGTGCCAATGTCTATGGGAGACGCGCACATGCTTCGTGATTGCCATTCGTCCCACAAGCACTCTGACAAGCTCAGCGATTAACATGGAAATAAACTCCACACTGGCAGTCACTTGATTCTTGAATGAACAACTTCTTCGCTACTCTGTAACTTCTTCACTACTTTGAAGGGTGTAATAGCATGTGGTTTTGATGTCATGGTCTTGCCATTTTGTAGCCTTATTC
>NW_015556738.1:0-884 GCF_001515605.1 Sinocyclocheilus anshuiensis | reverse complement strand
GACTGACCTCAGATTTACCCGCAAACATTTCAGCAGTTATTATAGTCCTGTGTCGAGTGAACCAGCCACCCCATGCCGTTAATTTTGAATTTATCAGTCTTTTGCATGCCAAAGTCAATTTCTGCATAGAAATATTACGCCAAATAGAAGCAGAAAATCGTGCTTTACGCACTTTCATGAGATCGGGTTAGCCTACAACAATTAATTTGTTGGCTATTTTACAAATGGGAATACAACGAATTCATGACAATGTTTTACATTCACGCTACTCGTAAAATGCATAGTGAAAAGTACTTTAAAAGCGTCTGAAATGCAATAAAGTAACTTTAAAGCTGTTTTTAAAGCATTTGCTGCATGGATTAAAAAAAAAAAGGCTAGTAAATTATTCACATATGATACAAAATTGCGTTGCAGCAAATCCTTTCAATTTTAAGGTATTCGGAACAGAGCAACATAAAAACCAGAAAATATAAGCATCTAGGTTTAGAACAGAGCCACATAAAAACCAGAAAATATAAGCAGCCATATAGATAGAGATTTGTCCTATAATCCCACAATTATAGGACAAAGTTTTACATATATGCCATTATAATTTGTATTTTATTTTTTAATTATACTCTATCATTAAATAAAAAAGCAAATTATAATCAGGCCTGCTTTAGGCTTTTCCTTATTTTTATATTTTAGACATCCATCAATTATGGTGATGAAAAAACATTTCTCGCCATCTCCTGGTTGGATGTGCCTTTAGAGAGAAATGCAGGGATTACATAATGAAAGAGTTTCTATTTTCGATTTGAATTATTTCGTTTTAAAATAATAATTTAAAGCTTTCTATCTAATTTTAATCATGTCTGTGAGGCAATTCGCTGAGTTTAGAGACG
>NW_015556737.1:0-842 GCF_001515605.1 Sinocyclocheilus anshuiensis | reverse complement strand
CGGTAGCCCCTGTGTGACAGGCCAAGACTTAGTATGATGCTAGGCACTTGGTCGTATCCCCTTAAAGGAATCTGTTCCTGATTCCAAGCCTTGAGCTCTACCCCGGGCCCAGGATTCTGGCCCTAACAGGTAAAAAAAAAAAAAAATCCTTATAAAATTATATTTTACCAGCTGGGTGGCATTTGCTTTGAACTCAATAAATTATAAATTGCTCAAAAAAAAGTCCTCTTTATGGAATTTACTTACATGGCTTGATTAATTACATTTTTTATCACTTCACATTAATTGCATTAATTTTAGAGCATTTCATTACTATATTAAAAAAAATACTTTAAATTAACACATTAAATCAAGTCAACTGGACCTTTGCAGTACTTGTGTTTATATGTGTACTATGCTTCTGCACATTAGAGAGCAGTGTAAACCTTAGAGATACTGTCACGTGAAATTAATGTCAGGGAAACTATAGCATGTTTCACATCACTTTGATCATTTGCTATTCATCTACCACAGAAAATGTTTATTTCAGTTTCACTGAGAAAGCCAAGTCTAAGAGAGAATGAAAACAGACTTTTAATTTTCAAAATGACACTAACAGGAAGTATGTTTAAAGATCAAAAGATTGTGAGCTTTTTGATACTCTGCAACTTTATTATATCACCTCACAAATCCACTATTAAATCTAAATGAAATTGTTCATCACACAGTTTTTCCACAATAAGACACAAATAGCATCCATCAACTCTCCTTTTATAGATAAATCAAATGTCTTCACAGACGTCTCCAACATGGCCCCCCACAGGGGCATAGCCATCATTTCAGAAGTGAGGGGGACAGAAATG
>NW_015556736.1:0-844 GCF_001515605.1 Sinocyclocheilus anshuiensis | reverse complement strand
ACAAAGTGGTGCCCCCGGACGTGATCTCCCCACAAAGTGGTGCCCGGCGATGCGATCACCTTGCAAATTGGTGACTGGTGACCGGCGACGCGATATCCTAAACAGGCGAGTGAGGTTTTTTCAGCGCAATATGGATTTGCACCGAACAAAGGGTTTGATCATCTCCTTCTCTTTCTCCAGCTGCTGTGGTAAGTCAATTCTTATTTGCCTTTTAGAAATATTGAGGGAAAGACAGACGCATCCCATATATACACATTTATAGAATGAGTCGGAATAGGCTACTCATATTGTTAGACCGGAGACCGAATCCGGTGGGTTTGAGAATTAGACGAAACCACATACTTGTCAGTGACTGGATCCGGTGGGTTTGAGAATTAGACAGAACCACGTACTTGTCAGGGACATGATAGTGGCAGCGTAGACGAAGAATGACATCCCTTGTTCTGAAATGGAAATGTCTCTTTGTTTGCCTAAGCAACAAGAGGTGAAACTTAAAATTGGAATACCATCATCCAAATTATATTCTGGTACTCAACAGAGAGTCATAAATTTGAACCTAAAATTTTAATCTGCAAACTGCCTCCTCTATTGTTTTATTTGCTTCATTGCAACAAATGAGCAACATTTTAATGAGAATGAACAAACGGAATACAAATTCCAAATTAATAAAAAAAATGGAAAACTTGTGATTGAATGAAAGGAAGGCAATTTAAGTTGATACATTTATATGTGAAAAGTAAGTTGGGCAAAACAGAATGGTGTAATCACAATACAGACAAAAGAACTTACTAAATAAAACAAATAGGCCTTGAGACCTAAAAACAGTGATTGTGCATTGCATCAG
>NW_015556735.1:663-841 GCF_001515605.1 Sinocyclocheilus anshuiensis | reverse complement strand
CCCGTTCAGCCCAGGGAGGGCTCCAGATCCCCAGGTAAGCCCAGGAAGGGCTCTTGTTTCCCCGTTAGGCCCAGGGAGGGCTCCAGGCCCCTTCAATTTCCCCAAGTATTTTTTGGGGGGGGGGGTACTATGGCTCCAGCCGTAGAGGCCGAGGCGGGGGCGGGGGCCGCGGCCTCCG
>NW_015556735.1:0-261 GCF_001515605.1 Sinocyclocheilus anshuiensis | reverse complement strand
CTCCTCCTGTGTGTGTGTATAAAATGTGTTCCCAGTCCCAAGTTCTCTGTCCGCTGTTGTACGTCTTCCTGTGAATGTCTTCGTGTGAACGTCTTCCTGTGTTCGTCTCCCTTGGTTCCTTGGTGGTAATAAAGTCCTGTTAAACGTATTCTCCAGCGTCTCCTCGTTCCTCGTGTGTGTGCAACGTGACAGCATTATGATAGACCTATAGAAAACAAATATTTGACTCTTTTTCTTTTCTAAGAATGGCTTAACTTGAAG
>NW_015556734.1:0-928 GCF_001515605.1 Sinocyclocheilus anshuiensis | reverse complement strand
TTGATGTAACTTAATATATACATTAATTCTGTCATATTAAATAAATTATTTGACTTGAATAAAAACAGTTTAATTAGATGTTATCATTTGAAATACATTTTGAGATTATTTGACAAAACACATCATTTTGAGCCATGAGTCATTCAAACAATTGTATTTACTCACTTCACAGCATAAACAAATTAATCATGTGGACTAGCTACAAATTTGCCCACTGCCCAGATGCAGAAATGGGTTTATTGATCGGAGCTGAATCACAGGTCCTAACCTTGACATTCCAGTAACAAAGCAGCATAGAAACCATAACGTTCTGAGGCACAGAATCGGCCTCATTTCCTTCAAGCTCTTGGGAGTAAACAGCATGCAGTGTAGCAACAGATATGATGGAGACCACTGTATGTTATAGCATCAATGTTGAAGTAGATTCCGCATTAATTAAAGGGGTCATATGATGTTGCTAAAAATAACATTATTTTGTGAATTTGGTGTAATGCAGGGGTCCCCAAACTTTTTTCTGCAAGGGCCACATAATTTTCCCTTTCTTTAATGGGGGGCCGGGTCGGTTTGTAACAGAAAATTACATGGGCCGGAGTGACTACTAGTATTATTGTGGAGATTTTATTATGATTTTAAATGTATTTATTATGCCTCCTAATGCTAGAATAGTTTATTTTGTTATGCACCGTACAGACAAATGATTACTTTTCAAGAGACATATAGCCTATTAAAAGAGCATTGTTATTACTATCATAATGACATTTTTTCATATTCAGTGCTATTCAAAATCAAAACATTTACTTATGCATATTAATTAGTGTGAACTGTGGGCTTGCTTCTGGCTAGTGTGAAGTCCAATGTCAGGTTCCATTCCTGTCACAGCCAATCTCAAAGACTGATGCAAATGTTCATCAGTGAGTCTTGATCTCAT
>NW_015556733.1:0-526 GCF_001515605.1 Sinocyclocheilus anshuiensis | reverse complement strand
TGGGGACAAATACAGCGCTCTAAACAGCCATTCTATCGAAGGAAGGCACGCCTCCGGAAGAAAAGCCACGCCTTCTGCTGCATGGTCGCTCACTTAGCACACGCATCATGTGGATTGAAACTAAATCGTAAATGTAAAACAAACAAAAATTATAGGAGCATTCGCCGCAAACGTTTATTTTAAATGTCAAGCATACGCAACTTATTTAAAGTGAAACTAGCAGCTTGTGTGAAATGCGCTAGGCTATACGCGTCTCTCATTCTGCACCAATACAGATGTGTACGAGCAGTGCATGTTTTGCTTGTTGACGTTATTTACATTATATGAGTCGCTTTGGAATATAAGTAGCAGCACAATTCAGATTATAAAAAACACTCAGCTATATATCTATCTATCTACATGTGTGTGTGTGTGTGTGTGTGTGTGTATGTTTACACACACTTGATTATACATTTAGTCAGGAATTATAGCTTATAAAAAGTAACTAGTAAAATGTGTACAAGTTATGTCACAGTAACACAATAAC
>NW_015556732.1:316-566 GCF_001515605.1 Sinocyclocheilus anshuiensis | reverse complement strand
GTTTTGAAGTTTAGATCATCTTCCATGTTCGGTTCATTGCGAGTTACGAAGTATGCTCGTCTGAGTCGGCTGTAGTAGGTTTGGGGAGATTCATGACGTCCTTGTCTCGTCTCCAGGGCAGCCACTAGTCCTTGTTCTGACTCAGGGTCGGCGAATTCTTTAATGAGGGCCTCTCGGAGGAGGTGGTAGTCAGCCTTTGTGTGAGCAGGCTGCCTGTCCAGGAAACTGCGCACGTCAGGGCTGGCTGTTG
>NW_015556732.1:0-239 GCF_001515605.1 Sinocyclocheilus anshuiensis | reverse complement strand
ATTGAGTCTCATTTCCAGATGGAAATCGACGTCTTGCAGATAAGCTTGGACATCCTGGCTACCTGGCACACTTGGGGTAAATTTGCCAATGTTTCTGGCGAGCTTGTCGAGGTCTTTGAGGTCCAAGCCATGCGATGCTCTGTGGCTGGCTGGAGCAAGTTCTCTTAGCTTAGTCGTGAGGTAAGGTTCTTCAAAGGGAGTCGGTGAATGTTTCAGCACTGCCCCTTCCCCCTTTTGCT
>NW_015556731.1:697-861 GCF_001515605.1 Sinocyclocheilus anshuiensis | reverse complement strand
ACGTATACCTTCAGAGTGGAGGGAGATAACCCTGCGGAGAATCGCAACTCCAGAAACTCCAGAACTGTACCAATTGGGCAGTTGACTGGGTCCCGCAGTTGCTGTCCGCACCATGAAGTGAAAAGTTTCCACTTCAAGGCGTACTGTTTCCTAGTGGCGGGGGG
>NW_015556731.1:0-254 GCF_001515605.1 Sinocyclocheilus anshuiensis | reverse complement strand
AAACTGCTCTTAGAGAGAGGAGCTTCCCCTGAGCCCACAGAAGGATCTGGCGCGCCAGCTTGTACAAGGGGCCCGAACGCAGCCCCCCCTGCCAATTGATGTAGGAGACCACCGATGTGTTGTCTGTGCGGACAAGCACATGATGCCCCCTTAGGTCTGGAAGGAAGTGTGTCAGAGCTCGAAACAGGGCCAGCATCTCCAGGCAGTTTATGTGCCAAAAGAGATGATGGCCTTCCCACAGACCCTGGGCAGAG
>NW_015556730.1:852-1215 GCF_001515605.1 Sinocyclocheilus anshuiensis | reverse complement strand
TTAAATGTGGTTGGTGGGCCCCTCCCTTAAAAATTATCATTAGCTTTGCCTTTTTAAAAAGAGGAGGACGGTTATAAGATGAAAACTATTAAAATAGAGAGCGGTTAAAAACCGTCTAATCTTTAATCCTAGACTTTAAAAACAGAGTAGTGCTGTTTTTCAAATATATACAGGGGTATGAAGTAACGAATTACAAATACTCACGTTACAGTAATTACGTAGTTTTTATCAGTAATTGTACTTTTTTGAGTAGTTTAAAAATTGTGTACTTTTACTTTTACTTGAGTACATTTTAAGTGATGTATCGGTACTTTTACTCTGCTATTTTCCTCCGTTTGTGGTCGTTACATGCTTATTTTAATT
>NW_015556730.1:0-536 GCF_001515605.1 Sinocyclocheilus anshuiensis | reverse complement strand
GCCTGAAATTTGGTGTGAGGTTGCGGGTATTGCATACAGTGTTAACTCCCGCAAGTGCCACGTTCGGTAAATTCCCACTCACTTATGAGATGCACGATCTGTGCTGCCTCGTCTCTCTCTCGCGTGCGTTCTGCAGCGTCACTTGGATAAGTAATTGTTGCTTGTTGAACTTGTTGACTTTTGATGAGTTTGAGCGCTGTGAAAAAGTGTGTTGGAAACACAAATTGAGGACCAAATCTGCACCTTATTGATGACCCGTGGCGTTAATATACTGCATCTGTGCCAGCGCATGATGTAATAAAACAGCAGCTCGTTAATAAACGTTTTTTTAAATTTTTTATGCATTTTATACAATCTGCCTTCATTTAGCAAGTGCACTCGCGCATAAACAAATTGTTTATGCGCAAGTGCACTCGCGCATAAACAATTTTCAAGTTCAACACTTTTTGTTCCGTTCAGTTGTGGATGATTCTGATTCACCGAGACGCCCTGGCTCAGCAAAGAGACATGAGTGTGTGTGTGTGTGTGTGTGTGTG
>NW_015556729.1:0-1619 GCF_001515605.1 Sinocyclocheilus anshuiensis | reverse complement strand
TTACCTGATAAAAAATAAAATAATACAGTGTTCAGAAATGTTCTTACTCTGTACATGAACATACATTATACATATGTAAACTGACCAGTATGCTTGAAAAGTGCCATCTGCCTGAGGTCCTTCAGAAGACCCTTGTCTAAGACAAGGTTCTCTAATGTAATGAATGCCCTGGACTTTTTATCAAGCCATTTCTTTTTTCTCTGCTCATCAGAGGTAAGCTCGCTATGCAGACATCTTCTTTCTTCTCCATCTTCTGTCCAGGAATGAACCCCACAAATGTGGTGCAGAAGTGACTTCCACCTTTTGATCAGCTCCTGATAAATTTGAAGTAAATATTTAGCTGTCTTCTACAGTTTATTTGATAAAAACCAGTTACAGAAACACAGTCACTCGACTTACATCCGGGTCACCTTCACAAGATGAACATGAAAACCACAGATGATTGATGCTCTTAATCCATGGCTGAAGTGGTCTGTTGTCTTTGTATCTGGATACCGAAGCCAATTTCTTGATCATTCCTACAAGAAAAAGAAAATGTTCATCTGCATCCAAAAGTATTGTTCAACATCACAGTCATCAGCTGTGTCTGACTTGAAAACAGACTGTGCACACAAGGGGGTGTGACATCATATTACTACTAGAGAGATGCTAAAGCATACAGAGCTGCTTTATTTACAACTTTGTCATTTAGTGTTTACCCTGTGAAGAGGCACTTCAATTAGAAGAATCCCATTTTTTTTTTTGGTGAATAGTTTACTGCTGCATTTATAAATAACAAAACAGAAGTTGAAAATAATACATAAGTTACTGCACTAGGCATTGATTTATAAAAAGCATACCTTTTGCCACATGCCATACATCAAACTCGTGATGAATGTTTGTGTAGTCGACTCGCATTATCTTGCGAATGGATGGGGATCTATCAGTTGTCACCACACTTACTCCAATATCGTCATCTAGGATTTTGCTGAGTGCTCTCCTGAAACCAGTCGACTCCATTGCTACAGAGCTTGATGATTCTGTAACCTATAATAAAAAGAAATGGCAACTGCAAATGAGACACAGTATTACAAGGTTTGTAAATCTCGGAGAAAAACTGAACACTGTTTTGTGAATATGACCCCATAACCTGTTCTCCGTCTACACACAGGTAATTTTTAGTTCATTATTATAAATAAAACATATAATAAAAAATATTACATTAAAATTACATTACCCCAAACATATATCACTATTGTCATGAACACTTACTTGCACCAGCTCAAAGTGCACCACTTTGTCTGTATTGTCATCCATCAAGCTGAATGTGGTGTACTTTGCCGAATATCCAGGACTGCATTGAGATATAACAGAAACCCCGATTTCAATGTTTATTGTTACTTTAAAGAGAACATAATCTGAGGTACCCTTGAGCAAGGCACCGAACCCCCAACTGCTCCCCGGGCGCCGCAGCAAAAATGGCCCACTGCTCCGGGTGTGTGTTCACGGTGGGTGTGTGTGTGTGCACTAAGGATGGGTTAAATGCAGAGCACTAATACCAAGTATGGGTCATGTCACTTCACACTTAACACTTATTGCACCAGCTCAAAGTGTACCACTTTGTCTGTATTGTCATCCAT
>NW_015556728.1:556-907 GCF_001515605.1 Sinocyclocheilus anshuiensis | reverse complement strand
GCACAGCACTGCAAAAATTTCCTGGACGTCCGGGCTGGGCTTATGTTTTCAGGCTGCCCTGTCTGATCTACCGTATCTAGGTTGCCCTGAGGGGCCTCCTGATAACCAGGATATCCCCTCTTGCTGAGGCATCGAGCGGGAAGTATAGGTGGCATTTGCGAGAACCTTCTTGTGTAATGCTGTCTCAGGCAGTGCTCCCCTCGCCTTAGAGGGTTGTATTTGAGCTTGCCTCTCCCGTTTGGCTCAGTACTTCCGGATATCTGTGAACAGATGCTTGGGAAGCTCTTAAATGCTTGCTATGGTAAGTGCACACGCTAAGCTTTGCGCAATTTCTAAAATCCACATAGAGGT
>NW_015556728.1:0-149 GCF_001515605.1 Sinocyclocheilus anshuiensis | reverse complement strand
TTTAATTCTCTCTGAGGAGTTGGATTCCTCGCTCCATGGGCTGTTCTCATGGTAGTGCTGAGCAGTGCTCCCCTTTTATCAGAGGGTTACCTATGAGCACGCTACTTCTGAATTCGGAGTTCTCCTCTCACGTGAGAGTTGAGTTCTCT
>NW_015556727.1:0-2370 GCF_001515605.1 Sinocyclocheilus anshuiensis | reverse complement strand
GGAAATTGGTTAACAACCCTCACAGCCCCGAACATTGTTTTACAGGGTGAGTCAGTCACGAACCCATCCTCATGTATGACGTCTGCAGTTACTGAAGTTGTGTTAGAGGATGAAGGAGAAATGACTCACGATTGTGTTATGCTTACATACGCACTTATGAGTGAAGTAACAGAAACTCCCATAGAGAATGCAGAATTGGAGTTGTTTGTTGATGGTTCAGCTCAAGTCATTGAAATTAACAGACGAGCAGGTTATGCAGTCACTCCACCACTGAAGTGGTAGCTTCAGGTCGTCTTCCAGATCATTTTTCAGCTCAAGCTGCAGAACTAGTAGCCTTAACTAGAGCATGCACGCTAGCTTCAGGATCGGTTGCAAATATCTACACTGATTCCAGGTATGCTTTTGGGGTAATTCATGATTTTGGTGTCATTTGGCAAAGTAGACAGTTTCTAACTTTTGCTGGATCCCCCAATAAGCATGCTGGATTAATGAAAGATCTAATGTTTGCCATGAAACTTCCAAAGAAATTAGCGGTGATCAAAGTGAAAGCACATCTCACAACTAATACTATGGAAGCTAAAGGTAATGCTCTTGCTGATGTAGCTGCTAAACAGGCTTGTTCCTATGCAACTGTACAAGTGTGTTCAGGTAGTACAGCACAGAAGACAATTCTGCCTCCTGAATCAATCATTGATCTGTACAAAGATGTTCCTCTATATGAAGCATGGGCATGGTTAGACAAAGGACCCACAGTGGATTCATCCAGCTGCTGGACCAAAGGGGGAAAGTATGTCGCTCCCGAATCACTGCTGCCATATTTGACTCAACAAATACACAATTTGGGTCACAGTGGTCCAGCAACGATGAATCACAGGTTCTCAAATCAATGGTGGAATCCAAAATTCAGAAATGTAGCCACCGAAACAGTCAAGAGATGTGTTACATGTCAGAAAAATAATGATGTGCCAGCAGCAGCTACAGCAGCAACACATACCCCAGCTCCACCAGGACCATTTCACCTGCAAGTTGATTACATATCGTTGCCTCCTTGTAAGGGAAAAACTGACATTTTGGTAGTAATAGACACTTCTCGAGATGGATAGACGCTTATCCAACAGCTGCACATACTGCTAAATGTCTTGTCACGGATTTCATTCCCAGATGGAGATTACAAGATTGCATTGACTCAGATTAAGGTACACACTTCACAGGACAGGTTGTCAAAGATGTGTCTAAAATGTTGAAGATTAACTGGAATCTTCACTTCAATCTTCACTGATTTGGACTTGAACCAAATCCAACAAGACATTCTTGATCTTTCAGCAAAATTACACCAGATGACTGAAGAAAAGTCTTCATGGTTCGGAAACCTGTTAGGTAAACCCACACCAGATGACTGAAGATAAGTCTTCATGGTTCGGAAACCTGTTAGGTAAACCCTGGCTGTGGATCAAGGAAATAGCAATTCTGCTGTTGTTTTTCCTACTGGTGTACTATCTATGCGTCCACAGTATCAAGTGTTTCATTCAGCAAATGACCCACGCCCATCACGAGCAAAATGACAATTCCAACCAGAAAAGACTATTACCGTAAGAACTTCATGGACCCTAGCTGCATGTTTGTTTCTGTGTCAGCATGCCATTCGTCACTACAAACAATCAACACAGTGCAAGTGCTATCTCACAATTCTGACTTTATAACTCACAATTGCGAGTTTATATCTCACAATTCTGAGAAAAAAAGTCAGAATTGCGAGATATAAACTCGCAATTGTGAGAAAAAAAGTCTTGAGCGAGAGTAGTATAATTAATTAAAAAATAATTAATTATTGATTACTAATTTGAACCAGTACTTTATAAAGAAAATAATACCTTAAAAATTAAAAGAAGCCTTTTGCGATCACATCATTTTAAACTGGATAACTCCTGGAAAGTCCAAGGATCCAGTAAATTAATTCAGACAGTAAGTTCAAAACAGCGCTAATGCAGAGAACACATGGCTGTTTTCATCAGAGATTGTGGAGAGAATAGTGACACGTCCAGATGTCATTAAAATGGCTGATTTCATCAGAGATTGCGGAGAGAATAGTGACTTACGTCCAGATGTCATTAAATTATTCTGTTCAGCGTGTATTTGGTTTAAAAGCAAGAGTGTTTTATAATAGAAGGTGGTCAGAGGTTTAGCGATTCTGAATGGATCCATATAGTAGGTTTAGTGGTCTTTGGCGTCTCCCTGTGGTCCTGTTTGTTATCGCAGATTGACTTGTGCTAAATTGTATTGAAAACTTTTATTTAATTATTGATTGATTGACTGTGGCACTATACATACATTGTGAATTATTAAAAAGTACGTATTTATTTAATATAAATA
>NW_015556726.1:0-534 GCF_001515605.1 Sinocyclocheilus anshuiensis | reverse complement strand
GCTCTAAATGTGTTGGCATAGCAACGTGATACTTCCTGTTTCCTTCTCCGCCTGTCCTACGAAGGCCGTCTCGTTTAACCAAAATGAGTGTGACTGTGCATAGTCTAATTTTGAGCTACGGGCAAAAAAAAAGCGAAAAATGTTGATTTTGGTCGAATTTGAGATTTTCACAAAAAGAGTTCATTAAACGTACATTTTCTGAGAGGTAGGGATGTAACCAAACAAATCACGATATAGTTGGAGTAGGAGTTTATATGAATGCATCTCTGAGGGGAACTGAAAAGTGTTTAGAAAAGTTTACGTGGTATTCTCTTATCATCTTGCCTCTGAATGATGCATATTAAAGTAGCGTTCATAAGCGCAGCTCTGCTTTGTTTACAATGGTAACCAAGGAAACACTGTATCATTGCTGTTCATAAGCAGCTCTGCTTTGTTTACAGCGGTAACCAAGGAAACACTGTATCATGCTGTGCATAATCGCAGCGCTGCTGTTTACAGCGGTAACCAAGGAAACACTGTATCATTGCTGTGCAT
>NW_015556725.1:194-575 GCF_001515605.1 Sinocyclocheilus anshuiensis | reverse complement strand
ATTCATGGGTTTCATGTGACGTCACACAGTGGTGCGGCCGCCATTCGTAGGACCGAATTGCAATTCCGTCAGTCTGCTGTGCTGTGCCCTGGGCTGTGATAACAGCAAATCACAATGGATTATTTACCAAGAGATGTGGATGTATGGGATTCTTTTGATTAAATATTTCTCGTAAGCATAGATGCGTGTTTACATTTTAGTTAGCAAGTTCATAATGAAACTTGCAAAAGGTTAAATTCGCGTGCGAGACTGCTGATTTGCCAGAAAACTTTCGTTATGCTCCACCTAAAGCTAATAAATCAATGAGATGTTTTTGATCTTTGATCTAAATACAGTTATGTGAGTCTAGAATGTTTACGCTGCACTAAACTTTGACGAACA
>NW_015556725.1:0-127 GCF_001515605.1 Sinocyclocheilus anshuiensis | reverse complement strand
AAACAAACAGATGAAGAAGAGGAGGATGATGACGGTCCAGCGCATACAAGGAGAAATGTTTGTAGTTTTAGTTTCCACATTATTATTTTTATGAATGTAGCTGAATGTAATTACTTCAAGGATGTTA
>NW_015556724.1:0-5766 GCF_001515605.1 Sinocyclocheilus anshuiensis | reverse complement strand
ACAGGTATCATGTTTCGTAACTTGGCAATGTTTCTAAGATGGAAATACTCTGCATTTTGTATTGGCAAACATTTAAATTTTTATACCTTTCTGTCTGTCAAGCTTAAGGAAATAATATTAAAAACCATTAACAGAATGAAGATTTAGAGCAGTGTGTGTATATGTAAAATAATTATTTGATAGATCTGTTAATGATATTATGTCTCAGTCTTATAATAATATACTGTGTTTTTATATGTATTTCAGGTGTGTTTGGTGATAGAGAGATTCTATCACGCTAAATACTGATATTAAAGTACAGAGTAAAGATATGTTATTGTGGATGTTTGGAGCACAGGAGACTCGCATAGCTGAAATATATAACCAGAACATGTTTATGTATGAAAGTAATGAGACATTTGGAGACAGACTGCAGATGGACAATCAAAATGGATCTCTGACCATCAGAAACATCAGAACTGAACACTCTGGACTTTATAAACTACTGATCATCAGAAACAGAGGAAACTCATACAAGAGATTCAGTGTCAGTGTCTACAGTGAGTGAAGTAATACTCTAATAATCTCATTTTAATATTGCACTGTTTGTGAATGTGAGAAACCTTGTCTGTTTGTGCTATGTTTCATCTTCCTACTAGTCAGGACCATTAATTTTCCAATTTTTATATGCACATATCGTTAGAAGTTGTCTTACTATTTTGTTAGATATATTTTGGAGAATCTGGATAATAATGTTTCTTTCCTTAAAGGTTGCTAACAAGAACATTATGTTGTGTATTTGGTGTAATGAAATGTGTTTATGTGGTTTAAGGTTAAAAAAACACATTATTTTCCACATACTGTACATTATTGTTTCTCCTCTATGCCCCGCCTTTCTGAAACGCGTCGATTTTTACAAAGCTCATTGTTCTGAAAAGCAAGGTGTGCTCTGATTTGCCAGCTAACAAGTGCATTGTGATTGGCTGAATACCTCAAGCGTGTAACGGAAATGGCACCAAGAGCTTGTAACACTCCAAAGAGAAAGGAAAAAATGAAATCGCATCATATGACCCCTTTAGTTATTTTCAGCTCATCTGCCTGTTCCTGTCATCACTACAAATTCTTCACAGTGTTCATCATCATCAGGATCATCAGTGTCTAATTGTTCACTGCTATGTTCAGCTGTGAATGTGAGTGATGTGACTCTCTCCTGGTACAAAGGAAACAGTTTATTGTCCAGCATCAGTGTGTCTGATCTCAGCATCAGTCTCTCTCTACCTCTGGAGGTGGAATATCAGGATAAAAACACCTACAGCTGTGTGCTCAACAATCCCATCAGCAACCAGACCAGACATCTGGACATCAGTCAGTTCTGTCACACATGTACAGGTATGTCAGTGGTAATGTTAGTGCTCTTTACAGACCTGAAAGGGTTAAAATGCTCACTAATGGTTTCGTGTTCTGTTTCTTTCCTCAGAATCTGTTCAGTATTGTGGTTCTACTGAAGCTGTGATTCGATTGCTCTGGTGGGCGCGGCTGTAGTTGCTGCAGTGTATGACTTCAGATCTCGATGAGCTCAGTAAAACAGAACATAAAGAGACACCAGGGGGCGATGTTTTCAAATCTAACAACATATGTATTAAATACTGTACAACACGTGTTAAATTTGATGCCAAGGTGCACAAACCTTTCAGAATCAACTGTTTTGGGTTGCGTTTGGTTTTGAATCTCTTTCTTTTTTTGCATTATTTAAAATATACAATGTTATAAAAAAAAAAACGGTGGTTGCTGCCAGTAATGTACTGTTAATTTACAGCTCTCTACAGTTTATTTACATATCTATTTTTTTACAGCGAACTGTTGCCAGTTAGTTACAATAATTTCTACAGGAAGTTTTATTACAGTGTATATATGGATTTACTTTAATAAATATACAAAATCTAAAAGGTGTGCATTATAACTGAGACCTACATGAGCACTTTACAGTTGGTTGTGTTACTGTAAGTCATTCTCCTCAAATGCTATTGAGCTTTAAATTATGATATATTTTGTGTTCGAGCCCATTCAGTATTGAAATAAACAACAGCATATTTATATATGATTTGACAGTTTATTTTAAGAAATCTAAAAAATCTAAAAGGTGTGCATTATAATTGATACCTATATGAACACTTTACAGTTGGTTGTGTTACTGTAAGTAATTCTCCTCAAATGCTATTGAACTGAGAAAAGTGTATACCACTGTTGTATACCAATGTAGTATGTAACTTTAGAGATGGTCCCTTGCGAATATCGAATGCCCGGAAACGACACCTCTCTGGCAATTCCGTTGGGTCGTTTGTAAAGTCACAGATACTGTACGGACAATACGGCTCAGTTTTTCTATGTATCTTGCTCTGTTGAACAGCAAAAGTGAATTTACGTAGGCTATACTGGATTTACACCATGCATTTCCTGTCAGAGGGAAAGACACGCCCCCAGCTATGACACGACCCGACCAAGTCCATGGTTGACACCCTCTCATTAGCATGTGGCGCAGAGGAAAAATAAATGTGGAACTACATTCAGAAATAAACGAGTGATTAAAAGAAAATAGTTAGGATGAGTTTAGCATTTACCGAGTGATTAAAAGAAAACAGTTAGGATGAGTTTAGCATTTCCTTAAACATTTTCCATTTGCCCAATTTATTTAATTTATTTGGCTACTTTCATCACACGTTTAATTATTTATATATGCATTTATACAAGAATATGTGTATTTATATACACATTTATTTATTTATTTGCGTATTTATTTATTTATTGTTTTTGCAGGTTTCGTCCTCCATAAATCTGTACAGATTATGTTACTATATTTGTAAGTGAGATGGGTGAGAGCTGCAGAAAAACGCCGATACCAGTTGACAAGAGCTCATGTGGAAAAGTTTGACTTCCTAGAGTGCTTTGTATTTCTGAGAGAGAGAAAAAAATAGAAATCAAAAGTCAGAAGAGTACCACTATCTCTCATATTTAAAGGAAACTGCATCTATTGTCAGGTTGTTGTTTTTATCAAATGAGGCTCTTTTTGTGCTTTGGCACACTAGCAGCTCAGGTTGAGCGTTTCATTGAGGTTTGCCGTTTTCTGCTCTATTTAGGTCAGTGTCACTTTATGGTGTCTGGACTAAACCTTTGACGTCCAGTGTGTTCTACACACTTCACATGTTCAAGATTCAACAAGAAGGAGGATTTTGCATGTTAGCTTGAGAGTTTGAGAAAACAGTGTGCATAGTTGGATTATTTCTTGAATTTCTGTTGTTCACGCCACACGTGTTTGACGTTTTCGGACATATTTGGAGGACTATGTGTCACGCCCCTGGATTGGTTTTGCTGTGTTTTTCCTCCCCATGTGTTCTGTGTACCCGTTAATTAGTCATTCCATGCACCTGTGTTCCCCTGATTGCCGTGTTTATTAGCCCCAGTCTGTGTTGTCTGTCTTTGTTGGAGATTGTACGTCTACCCCTGAGTCTCCTGTGTTCCTGTCTGCTCCATGATTAATGGATTAAAAGTACTGTTGTGAGTTTATGCCTTGTCTCCTCGTTCCTCGCTCCTCGCCTTAGGGAAGTGTGACAGAATCTTCGACCTAAAACAGTTTGTGTGTTTCCCCTCTGTTTTGTTTCTGTTTTACTCTGTGTTTTTTATTTCTGTAGTGTTTCCCTTATGGATCCCCTCCTTTGCCCCAAATTCATTCTCCTCCTGCTGGAGCAGGGGGAAAAAATCGCTCGAGGGTCATACCAGACTGTTTCTGGCCATTGACCATCTCACCACCTACCTGGATGACGTGCTCTGCGCGTTCTATGACGCCAGCCTCAACACTGCGTGCAGAGCACCTTCGTCCGAAGAAGGCCCTTGAGCGGAATTCGCCGCCTTTGTGGAGTGGACACTGGCGAGAAATGGATCTCCGTTCCCTGCCGGTTTCCAGGAGTATATCGCCAGTGCCACTCCCGACCCAGAGCCCAGCCCACCATCTCCCCGAAGCATGGCGCGCATGCCCGAGCCCACCACTGACGGAGAGCCAGAGCCCGCCGCGACTGACGAGCCCTCGCCAGAGAGAGCGACAGAGCTGAGGATCGCCGTGGAGCCGGAGGCCGTAACGTCAGTCAAGGTGTGTGAGCCGGCAACAACGCCTGCCACGAGGGAGAAAGCCACGGATGGTGTGAGCATGGAGAGGAGCTCCGCCCCCTGCACCGCGGCTGAGGGTGAGTGGAGTATGGTGCTGCAGAAGTGCCAAAATGAAGAGGAGTGGGCTCCAGTCCCCGAATCCAGTTCTGAGTGCCCTCCAGTGCCTGCTCCTAGAAGGCGCCCTCTAGTGTCCGCTCCTTCAGAGCGCAATCCTATTCCAGCGTTCAGCCTAGAGGGGCCTCTTGATCCAAAGTTTAGCCGAGACAATATCAGTGATGGAAGGAGATTCTGTTACTCTACACATCGATGTTACTGAAATAAAGAGATGTGGACGTTTATGCTTAAATTCAGAGAATCTTCTGTAATCTACAATCAGATCCTCTCTATATATGACAGTAAAGAATATAATGAAATATTCAGAGACAGACTAAAGATAGATGAACAGACAGGATCTCTGACCATCACAAACATCAACAAATTACACTCAGGACTTTATAAACTACAGATCATCAATGGAGGGGTCAAATACAAGAGCTTCAATCTTGCGGCCTATGGTGAGTAAACTGAATAAATCTTTTTATTAGTTTTATTGCGGTCTATGTGGGATAGTGAAGGCTGTCTCAGGAATTGGCTTAATGTGAAATTTTTCATAATGACAAATTTATATAATTTTGTATATCAAAAACTGCTGCATCAAGATACCACATTGCCCGTGCATGAATAGAATTCGGTCCAGAGCGTTTTGACATACAATTGTTATTTATTGGTCTATGAATACGAAGGATCTTTACACAAATATTTTTCAATTGATTGTTTCCTGAATTGTATTTTGTTTCTTAGCTCTTCTGACTGTACCAGTCATCAGTGATTTTCCTCGAAACCCTTCAGTATCAGAAAGATCATCAGGTCAGAATTGTTCACTGCTGTGTTCAGCTCGACTGCAACATGAATTATTATAAATAAAATGTTTCATTCACATACTCCTTCACTTTGATGAAATGGTAGTAATAAACTGCTAAATGTCTAAAGCAAAAACTATGCAATTGAACAAGGTGGAAGAGTTATAGAAATAACAAAAATAGTTATAATAATATACTATTTATTATATTATTTGATATCAATAATGTTTATAAAACCGAAATGTTCATTGTAGATGAATCTGCCCACTTACTACATACTAAAACATGAAATTGTGTTTCTTGAAACAATCATTGACACAAGGGTGTTTAAAATTAAAATATAAATGTTTGATTGCCTGTCTGGATGTGTATTAACTATTTGTTTATTAGTATGCCTGTTTCTAGCATATTGTCTGTTTTTAGTACTTATAAAGCACAAATTAATGCCTTATTCTGCATTATCATATTGTAAATCCCTTACTCCATGCCTAAACCTAACTACTACAACAACTACCGTACTTACTGTTAAGCAGCAAATTAGGAGTCTGAGGGAGAACTTTTAGTTAATGGGGAGTACGTGTTCACTTATCTAAAGCATTACCATTTGTTCAGTATTTTCTCATTTAGAAGAATAATCTGTTTTATTTCAGTCACTTGCGTAAAGACAATTGAAAGCAGTTTGTCATGATATTGTGTGTGTGAACCAGAACATGTTGATGTTTTCGAGTCA
>NW_015556723.1:0-2669 GCF_001515605.1 Sinocyclocheilus anshuiensis | reverse complement strand
AATTGAAGGGGGTCTGAATACTTTCCGTACCCACTGTATATTTTGGTCTCATCTGGTCCCATATTTATTCCCTTTACTCTTAAAAATAAAGGTGCTAGCTTAAGTGTGCTATTATGTAGTAGATAGTACTGTTGTCAACACTGCTTTAGATGAATGTAAATAATGTAAATAATGTAAATAAACAAATCTACATAGAGTAACTAAACATACAGTATTTTATTAGTACTCTTGATAAACTGAGGATCATTTGTGTTGGACCTCAATATTTAAATTCAGTTTTGAGCACATAAATCACAGAGGCAACTTGAATCTTGTCGATGTGATTATTAGAAAAATAAGTTTGAATAAAGTGTTGTTGACTTGTATATGTTGTGATGCTTACTTTTATTCATTCTTTTACTCGTTTATTCATGTTTCCTATTGTTGTCAGTAAATAAAATATAATTATTTTATTAACATATGCATTAATTCACCTTGGCTGCATTTGTCTAGTGTATATTCATGCATAGCTGGCATATGATGAAACAAATTACATTTTGCTGTGATATCAAAATTGGAATCAAGAATGCTGAAATTAACATTTTGGTGGCTTATTAAAACAATAGCTATTTATTTAGCCTTTTTTTTTTTTTTGGCGGGGCCCACAACACTGGGGACAGTATTTCAGATACATGTATTTAAAATATTTTTTTGTATTTTAAAGCCTTTGAAAAAAAATCTAATGTAATTTGCATTTAAATAAATTTTTCCAGACAGTATTTTGTATTTGTATTTTCAATGCATTTTCATGTATTTATGCCCATCTCTGACTGAGGAGCACCAACAATGATCTTGCAAACCCCTCAGTAAATGTGCAGTTGTGCCCCTGGACATCTGTGCATCCTTTTTCTTTTTAAAGCAACCAGAATCACCAAAACCACTGACAGTTCAACTGGGACAATCCAATATGCTTCAGGTGGAAGGGGGGAAGCTGGGAAGAGAGCACATTAATTAATCAATCAATAAACTCAATGTTTAAAGAGTTTGTAAAGCTCTCAATGCCTCTTGTTTTACTTACTATGTTGCTGTGTGTCCTCATGTACGTAGTTCATTTTGTCCTTTGATTCTGTAGGTGATGTTGAAAGGTTAGTCATTCGGTTTAGGCATCAATCTGATGTAACCTTACCAGTTTAAATGCTTCATAATGATATTTCTAAACATCACTGAGCTTCTCTCACCTGTGACTGTCACCATGATCAGGATTTCTCCTTCAGAGTCCAGAACCTCATATGTTCCAGCGTCAGTGGCTGTAAAATTATTAATGATCAGGTTTCCATCTCTGATGGTCATTCGATCACTTCTGACCCCATGGCTTCTATTCCAGTCCTCCTTCCGCCCTGTGCTTCTTTTGGTCCAGTACACTACTTTATAAGCATTGGGCAACAGAACGTCCAACTTCAGCTCCTCACCTTTCTTCACTGAAATCTCATCTGAGGAGAAACAAAGATATTTATTATTATTATTATAATGGTGTCAATCAATCAAGGCTATAAGCACATATTTAGGACTGGGACCAAATGTAATAATTTAAAAATAAGCATTGTAAAGTCTATATCGGAGACGACTCGTCTACAAATTAGCATCACATTAGTGTCTCTGCTGGTTACTGGCCCTCATGCAATACCAACACAATTACTAAAGGAAAACCAGAAAGCCCATGTTGATCAGTTTTGACATTACCCTGAAAATGAAGTCGGTACGTCCCGATTTGACGCTTCACTTCTGCCTGAGTATTAGTGTAATAGACTCTTAAAATGTATTTCCCAGCGTCACTCAGTCTCAGATCCTTGATAATCACGTCACATGATCCTTTTTTAAATACTCGCCCATTTTGACTCTCACTTTCACTCTCACATTCTTCATTCTGACAAGAAAGGATGCTTGTTAACCTGCTTAAATCAATATAATTAACGTCTTTGGTTTCAAATTCACATGACAGGGTGGCGTTGCCTCCCTTTATTCCTTTCACAGATCTAGTGATGGTTCCTGCAAATACATACATTCAATACAAAGTATCAATACTGAAAAATACATGTGGTATTTCTCTCTATTCTCTGTATCATAAATTTGTTTTTATTTTAGTCAACTGGATAATAATAATAATAATAATATAAAAATATATAAATGAAAGCATTAAGGAGCCGACAATATGCCAAATTTTTACATTTCAAATGTTGATGACAATAGTATAAGATGTGTATCAGATGAATTCCTGAATAAATAAATTAACTCAACAGAGAAACAATCAAACCTGCTGCTTCTCCCACGCTATAAGTGACAAATTATCGCTCCGGAGGTACTATTTACATATGATTAAGATCGGAAAGAACTATCTATATGATAATTAAGCTCTTTGTAGAGAAAGGAGCATAGTTTAATACACAATTTGGAGTGGAAGCTGGGTCGAGGCAGACTATAATTTCTTACAACCTGATGAGAAAACAGAAGAGATGTGACGTCACAGATGCGTCACTAAGACATTCATACAGAGATATAAGATGCTTCCCTGAGATTAAAATACAAACAAAAAACTTTCACTTTCATTTTGTCTGAATATTTAACGTGAATCTTACATACCAAAACTGCCCAATAAGAAACATCAGACTATAATTCTCAGAAAAAAAAGGTAC
>NW_015556722.1:708-925 GCF_001515605.1 Sinocyclocheilus anshuiensis | reverse complement strand
TTGAATTGCTAGAATATGTGGGGGGTGTGCGCGAGGTGCCGGTGCAATCGAATAGCTAAAAAAACTCAAAAAACTTGTTTATGGAGCGCCGCGCCACGCCACACTTCTGTTTTAAATCTGTTAGCTTAATTATTTAAGCCAGATATATTTCGCTTTTTTTTTTAATGAAAACAAATTGTTATTTTTATTTAGGCCTTTTACTTACATAGGCTATACA
>NW_015556722.1:0-546 GCF_001515605.1 Sinocyclocheilus anshuiensis | reverse complement strand
ATTGAATGCTCCGGGAAAACGTATAGTCGGTGTCGGTCACAGCGCCTTTTAATTGCTGTTTTGAATCCAGTAATTATTTATTTACAAATTATGAGCTCTAATTATGACAAGTGTGGTATAAAAGCTTTGTTTATTAGAGGTATAATTGGTTAGCTAGAAAATGTTACATCGCAACCATGCTTTTGGATGCCGTTCAAGCCCATATAGCCTACATTCACACGACTTTGTTCTGGTTTGCCGGTTGGTCACGAATTTCCACAAATTCAATAATATTTAGGCATTGTTTCTTTTCCTAAATCCTCACCGTCTAACCCTCTAATTTCGCAGGTTTATATTATTGTCATTCACTTTTTATCGCTGTTTTTGCATCTAAGAGAAATGAAAGATTTCATGGCCATGAATTAAGAATTTGTTCGATTTATTAATTTGTTCCCTCATTTTAGTTAAATCATGGGTTAAGGAACAAAATTAATGAACCATGGACAGTGGCCACAAATTAACAAGTCGTAGGAACGAATGAACAAGTTGTAGGAATGAATAGCCTAT
>NW_015556721.1:0-1330 GCF_001515605.1 Sinocyclocheilus anshuiensis | reverse complement strand
TTTGTGCTGCAGGGTCACATATGTGTGTTGTTTTGAGCAGGAATAACTCAAAGTAACCAGTGAAATCACATATTAATGAGAAATATGAAACCATGGCAGTGTCCCATGAGTCTGTTCTCTCTTGCCACAGGTTTAGAGGTGCTTCAGCGAAACATGTCTCGAGAGCCTCCTCTCTCATGGAGACACGAGCACAACAGCAGGAGCGTCCCATGAGCCCCAAACTACAGCAGCAAGACCTGCGCTCACTGCAAAGAGGCTCAGACTACAATTAAAAATACAAAAAATCAACTTAGAACTATAAAAATAAATGTAACTATTAAAGTCATTCAGTAGTTTTTATTTAAAACAAGGCCTTGAATATAATGGTTTCTACTAATTTACCAACCAGGACCATTTTAAAATCACTAAAGTAGTATTATAGTACATATTAATATTTGAATTTTTAAAAAATATATATTTTCTGATTTCATTTCAATTTTTAGCAATTTTGTGTCTTTGTTGGTTTTATTAGTCTAGTTAATATATTTATTTATTTTCAGTTTTAGTCATTTTAGTATTTTGAAATATTTACTGAAAGTATAACTGAAAGTTTATTTCATTAATTTTTTGTTATTCAGTAGTTCTATTTGAAACAAGGCCTTGAATATAATTATGTTTCAACTAATTTACCAGCCAATGTTATATTAATTAAGCACTTTTTAATATTTTGAATTGGATTTTGTTGTTTTTGTCGGTTTAATTAGTTTTTGTTGCGTGTATGCATTTAATTTTTTATTATTTTGAATTTCAGTTTTTGTTTAGTTATTTTTATTTTACGTTACATTATTTTGGTGCTTCCTGCCCACAGTCTTCTAAATATCATGAATCTTGATTTAAGATCACTGCAAAACTCAGTGATGGCTGATTTAATGGCTGTTTTTAAGTTATAATGATAATAATAGCAGTTATGACACCAGTTATGATCAGCACGTCACCTCACAGAAGCTCATTACTTTAACTGCTTGTAAGTAATGTTTAATTTATACAGTTTTTATTTAATTATAAGTACTTCTTAAAATAATTACAAATTAGTAATAAATTGACTATTAGTGGCCCTGCAGCACAAAAGCAGGCTTAAGTCGCTACCGTAAATATATCAAAACTTAATTTTTGATTAGTAATATGCATTGCTAAGAACTTCATTTGAACAACTTTAAAGTCGATTTTCCTCAATATTTAGATTTTTTTGCACCCTCAGATTCCAGATTTTCAAATAGTTGTAGTTTTGTGCTCCAGGGTCACATATTATGTGACGTGACATGTGGCCAAGTATGGTTACCCATACTAGGAA
>NW_015556720.1:388-541 GCF_001515605.1 Sinocyclocheilus anshuiensis | reverse complement strand
AGTTGATCAGGTTGTTGATTGTGGCCTGTGGAATGTTGGTCCTCTTCAATGGCTGTGCGAAGTTGCTGGATATTGGCATCCCAAACATGCTCAATGGGTGACATGTCCGGTGAGTATGCTGGCCATGCAAGAACTGGGATGTTTTCAGCTTCC
>NW_015556720.1:0-157 GCF_001515605.1 Sinocyclocheilus anshuiensis | reverse complement strand
CCCATACCATAACCCCACCGCCACCATGGGCCACTCGATCCACAACGTTGACATCAGCAAACCGCTCACCCACACGACACCATACACGCCATCTGCCTTGTACAGTGAAAATCGGGATTCATCCGTGAAGAGAACACCTTTCCAAAGTGCCAGACGC
>NW_015556719.1:956-1203 GCF_001515605.1 Sinocyclocheilus anshuiensis | reverse complement strand
TATGTGTAAACATACCTGGCAATAAAGCTCATCCTGATTCTGATTATAGTTTTTTCCCTAAACATAGCACATACCGAACCGTACCGAATCCGTGACTCTAAAACCGTGATACAAACCGAACCGTGAGTAAGTTGAACCGTTGTACCCCTTATGTGTATCCTGCATGATCGCGTGTTCTCTGCGTGATGGTCGATCCGTGCAAATTGAATGCTGACAGGAGGAGAGTTCAGCTTCACTGGAGACGCAC
>NW_015556719.1:0-316 GCF_001515605.1 Sinocyclocheilus anshuiensis | reverse complement strand
TGGCTTGGTGTACTTTCAGACATTTAATGAGGCTCAGAAGTGGAATGAGTGCAATTAAATCCATAAATTCATGTTGAGGTTAATGTTTTAAATATAAAATTTTGAATATAGAAATATTCAATGATTTAAATAACTGAAAAGATACTTTAAAAATTAAACTAAAACTGCCAGCAGGTGGTGGCAAGTCACTGATTTTATCACTTAATCATTCATTCAATTGATTAATTCGAACGGCTGATTCATTCAGGAATGAAGCAAGTGACTATCTTTATAAATGGGTAATCATGAATCACTGACTCACTAGATTCATTTAAAA
>NW_015556718.1:943-1240 GCF_001515605.1 Sinocyclocheilus anshuiensis | reverse complement strand
TGTATCAGAGAAAGCTGAGAGTGTAACAGTATATTAGATCCGTGCCTGAGGTCTTAAAGAGACAGCAGCCTAAATACAGTGAAGACTATCCAGTGTTATTTTACAGTTGAGTATAGATTATAGTTAGACCTAACTGAAAACATTTCTTGTTATTGTTTTTGTTTGTGCTATTGATTGTCATTAATTTATTTGTTCTTATTTTATTATTTACTATTTACTTAAGAAATTAATTAAATTGTCCCATTTCACACAGCAACTTACAGTAGGGTCTCGAATACTGTCTGTTTACAGGACTTA
>NW_015556718.1:0-128 GCF_001515605.1 Sinocyclocheilus anshuiensis | reverse complement strand
TTTTTAAGGATGAAATGAGCCAAAAAAAAAAGAGATTTAACTCCGACTGAGAAGTCAAAAATGATTAAATCCCCACGAGATTTAATGTCAAAGTAAAGGCATGACCATTGGTCAGCAAAATGCTCACT
>NW_015556717.1:362-558 GCF_001515605.1 Sinocyclocheilus anshuiensis | reverse complement strand
TGTACGCCTTTCCTCCGATTTTTCTGCTCCCGGGAGTTCTGGAGACAGTGCGCCGGGATGGGGCCCGTCTGTTGTTATCCCTGTTCTGGCCGGGCCGAGTTGGGTCTCAGGCCTCATTTCTCTCCTCGACGGCGCTCTATGGGAGATTCCCGTCAGGAGAGATCTCCTCTCACAGGCGGAGGGCGCGCCCTCGCCC
>NW_015556717.1:0-161 GCF_001515605.1 Sinocyclocheilus anshuiensis | reverse complement strand
GTACAGTTCTGGAGTTCCTGCAGGCCTGTTTATCCGCAGGGTTGACCCACTCCACCCTAGAGGGCTTCGTGGCGGCCATTGTGGCCTACCACGTCCCTCTCGGTGGCCATTCAGTTGGAAGACACCCTCTTCTTACACGTTTCCTCTGCGGTGCGCTGAGG
>NW_015556716.1:409-559 GCF_001515605.1 Sinocyclocheilus anshuiensis | reverse complement strand
AGTTCAGTCTTGGGAAGCCAGTGGTTGGGCGTTGGCTGACGACACAGAGCTGTGGTCTGGTTAAAGTTTTAGAAGGCACTCGAGGTCGGACTCGGAGACACGGCGTTAGGCAAAACTTAACTCAGAATACGAAACTCTCAACGGAAAATA
>NW_015556716.1:0-359 GCF_001515605.1 Sinocyclocheilus anshuiensis | reverse complement strand
TTCTCATGGTTTTGGAGGAGCAGCTGGCATGTAAGCCAGAGCACGCTCAAAGAGCGCTAAAAAGCAAAGCTTAAAGCGTGGTGGCAAAAAGGCTAGAACCTAAAAAGCAGTGGCTAAAAGCCATGGCCAAAAAGCTAAAGAGCTAAAAAGGCGCGATGACTAAAAAGCATAGCTCAAAGCTATGACTAAAAAGCCGCATGGCTAAAAGTGATGACTTGAAAGCACATGACTAAAAAGCAGGCAAAAACTAAAAAGCAGGGAAAAGGGAAAAAAGGGCAGAGAGAGAAGAGCCAGATTTGATGGTGTCCTGAGTGTTTAAACTGGGCTTTTGGCCACATCCCAAATGGTGTTTTGACCAA
>NW_015556715.1:0-537 GCF_001515605.1 Sinocyclocheilus anshuiensis | reverse complement strand
ATTTTATTTTATGATTTAACATTTGTAAATGGTCTAAAGCAAAAAAGTTGTACAAATTCTAAAAAAATCTTTTAGAGCTCATAATTTGTTTAAAAAAAATATAACATATTGCACATTAATGAGTAATTCAGTATATATACAATTATTTAATTTAAGTGTCATGTTTGTGATTTTTTTTTTTTTGTTCATGTAAGTTATAGCTTCTGTAGGATATCAGACCGAATCAGACAATCTAAGATTTGGTCAAAACATGGTTGAAACATGAGGAGCCGAATTCTCAAGAACATGGTTGAAACACGAGGAGCCGAATTCCACAGAAAGGCCCAAGACACAGGATGTTCGTAAATCAGATCCTGGCACCACAAGCCTGAAGCAAGTCCACCAACTAGCAGCTTTGAGTAGCTCACAGCATTTAAACAAAAGAACACTTATTGACAATTCCAAGGAGATTGTCAATTTTAGGGCAAGATTAAATGGTCAAAGAGATGACCGCAGGACCATCACGTGATAGTAACTACAATCACGAGCTCTTTGGAA
>NW_015556714.1:415-532 GCF_001515605.1 Sinocyclocheilus anshuiensis | reverse complement strand
ATGTACCAACATATAATATACACTCTCGTTTAGATCATCATAAGATTAGATACTAAATACTAAACATGGTAGGGTTACATATATGTAGGATGACAGGAATGAGTGTTTCCATCACAA
>NW_015556714.1:0-174 GCF_001515605.1 Sinocyclocheilus anshuiensis | reverse complement strand
CCAATAAAACCAGTGATATCAGCATTGGTTGCCATGGAACCAGAGGCCTGTTCTGCCTTTCTGAGGTGTTAGATGCATTTCGGGGGAAGGGTCCATAGACCCTCGTTACTGGCCCTTTGGTTAGGTGAAGGGGTGTTAGATATTATTTGTTAAATATAACAAAAAGTTGTGTGT
>NW_015556713.1:1383-1609 GCF_001515605.1 Sinocyclocheilus anshuiensis | reverse complement strand
CGGGCTCTACACGGAGATTATAGAATCTCGCAAACGTGTTAGGTGATGCCCAGCCGGCAGCTCTACAGATGTCTGCTATCGAGGTGCCCCACGCCAATGCCCAAGGAGATGCCACTCCTCTCGTGGAGTGTGTTCTCACTCCGAGGGGGCACGGTAAACGTTGGGCCTGGTATGCCAAGACTATAGCCTCCACTATCCAGTGGGCAAGTCTTTGTTTGGAGAAAGC
>NW_015556713.1:0-481 GCF_001515605.1 Sinocyclocheilus anshuiensis | reverse complement strand
AGTGTGCCCTGCCCCTGAGAAAGAAGGTTCTTCCTCAGGGGGATTCGCCAGGGAGGGGCTGTCAGGAGGAGAATCAGGTGGGAAAAACAGGTCCAGGTGGGTCAGTAGGGCACAACCATCAAGACCTGCTCCTCGTCCTCCCTGACCTTGCACAGTGTCTGTGCGAGAAGGCTCACTGGGGGAAATGCATATTTGCACAGGCCCCGAGGCCAGCTGTACGCCAGCGCGTCCGTGCCAAGGGTCCCCTCGGACAGGGAGAAAAACAGCCGGCAATGGGACGTGTCCGGGGAGGCAAACAGGTCTACCTGAGCGTCCCCGAAGCGTCTCCAAATCAGCTGGACTGTCTCGGGGTGGAGTCGCCATTCCCCCGGAAGGGCGGGCTGACGTGAGAGCTCGTCGGCTGCACGATTGAGCTCGCCTGGGCTGAAGGTCTGATGGCAGGACGGGGTGACTGAGACCCGGTATGTGCCGTGTCGCCATG
>NW_015556712.1:0-1168 GCF_001515605.1 Sinocyclocheilus anshuiensis | reverse complement strand
CTGTACAGGAAATACTACACTGTGAACAAGTGACCGATCTCAGTCACTTCAGCGTGTATTTATAGTGCAGGGGGCGGGCGCTTCGGATTCTAGAGTGCCTTTGATTGGTCAGAAGATTTGATGAGAAGATGAAGTACAATGTGATGTCAAAAAAATCGTTGAGCCGTTTTGGCGAAAGTGACGATTTGCAAGCTTTGAATGCTTATATATTTTCAAAGCAAATTTTGTCACTGTTTTGGAGCACACTGCCTTATAGATAACCTTAAGATTAACATATCGATACTAACACCCAAAAAACTTGAATTTTGATTTCATGGGGACTTTAAATTATGCAAGTGCACGGCTTTATATGGAACACAGGAGAAAGAGCATGCTGGAAGCGCGTGCAGTTCAGAGGCGCGCAGTAAAGAAACATACAAACAAACCCAGTGTTTATGGTATGCTTTTCAGACTACGCTTAACCTTGGCTTAATTTCAGATATAAATTGGAATTATATTATCATTATATTGCGATTTGACTACTTTGATGTCTACACTTTATTAAAAGCTTATTTCAGACATGAAATTCTGCAAAAAAAGTTTGTTTATGATTAAAACAATACACATTTCAGCATTAGAATAATCAGAAACATCTGCAAAGTTTTAATTAGGTTACATGGTTATGACAACTAAAAATAACCTGCGGGGAACTTTCTGGAAACGTTCTCTCTAGGTTATAAAAAGAACCTGCAGGGAACATACCCAGAACGTTCTCTCTAGGTTATAAAATAAAATCTAAAAATGACCTGCATGGAACGTTCTCTCTAGATTATAAAATAAAATCTAAAAATAACCTGCAGGGAACGTTCTGGGAACGTTCTCTGTAAGTTATAAAATTCAACCTAAAAATAACCTGCAAGGAACATTCTGGGAATGTTCTCTCTAGGTTATAAAATAAAATCTAAAAATAACCTGCAGGGAACATTCTGGGAACGTTCTCTTTAGGTTATTAAAAAAAGAACCTACAGGGAATGTTCCTAGAACGTTCTTATTTGGTTCCCAAAAAAATAACCAAATGGGAACCATATGGGAACGTTATGGGAACGTTCTGTGTTTGTTGGGGCAATCAGTCCGACTGAATGAATTGAGTTCTCTTTCCAACAATATAATTTATTTTGTCATCTGTTGT
>NW_015556711.1:0-768 GCF_001515605.1 Sinocyclocheilus anshuiensis | reverse complement strand
GTCACATATTCTTGTGTGCCACATACTTACCCCCGGCTGAATCTCACTATTACAATGAAGAAACCTTTTCTATCCTGCACGACGTTTTCATATTTGTATGTACAGTATATACACGTTTATATGCATAATATACGTTTTTTATGTTGTTGTTTTCTTTTTGACACTACTAGACATTTTACAACCAGAATTAACTTTGCCTTTTCATAAACAGATCAAATGATCTAATATTCATTATTATGATATTTATTGACCTTGACACACAGCTGGGGTCCTCACTATAATATCATTTCCTGTTTTAGTTCTTTTTTCTGCATGTATCTGCATATTGATTGCATCACATGACTTTGATTTGACAGACAAATATTTTCAAATATTTAGACAAACCTTTCAAATACTAATAGCATTCTAACAAACCTGCTTTCCTGTTAAACAAACAAACAAAAATATAGATAGATAGATAGATAGATAGACAGACAGACAGACAGACAGACAGGCAGCAGCAAATAGATAGATAGACAGACAGACAGACAGAGAGCGAGAGAGCTCTCAAAACTATGAAATATGCAGACAGCCCTCTCAGTTACTAAAGCTGCATCAATCCTACAAATGGACAAAAAACAGCAAAGAAAATTATCAAAGTGCAATAGAAAGTCAAACTATCAAATTACTATTGGACAAATTTATAATTAACACATATCCAGAAAATAAAGTAGGCATAAATCTGGACATTACAGATATATTTCACCAATCAGCATCCATGTGCAATTT
>NW_015556710.1:0-468 GCF_001515605.1 Sinocyclocheilus anshuiensis | reverse complement strand
AAATCTCTTAACCGAACAAAACCGACCGACATTTAAATCTCTTAATCGAACAAAACCGACCGACATGTGAATCTCTTAACCGAACAAAACCGACCGACATTTAAATCTCTTAACCGAACAAAACCGACCGACATTTAACTCTCTTAACCGAACAAAACCGACCGACATTTAAATATATTAACTGAACAAAACCAACTGACATTTAAATCTCTTAACCGAACAAAACCAACTGACATTTAAATCTCTTAACCGAACAAAACCAACCGACATTTAAATATATTAACCGAACAAAACCAACTGACATTTAAATATATTAACCTAACAAAACCAACTGACATTTAAATCTCTTAACCGAACAAAACCAACTGACATTTAAATCTCATAATCGAATAAACCGACTGACCGATGTTTAAATCTCTTAACCGAACAAATTTGACTAACATTTAAATCTCTTAACCGAAAAAAACA
>NW_015556709.1:270-486 GCF_001515605.1 Sinocyclocheilus anshuiensis | reverse complement strand
ACCGCCGTAAACAAAGCAGCGCAGCCTGAAACACTGCTTTAATATGAGCTATACAGAGACGAGATTAAAAGAAAATACCACGTAAACATTCCCCTCAGAAACACATTCATATAAACCCCCAAATAAATATTGAGGATTTTCTTCCAATAGTTTGTGCATCATGAACAGTGAGTGATCTGCCTGCTACAGTATTTTTCTCTGTGCGTCCGTCTTCAA
>NW_015556709.1:0-231 GCF_001515605.1 Sinocyclocheilus anshuiensis | reverse complement strand
TTTTTCTCTGTGCGTCCGTCTTCAGCGTCTCTGGCCTGTGTTAACGGGCGTTTACAGACTTCATATTTTCACATACATGACATTTTGGAAAACGATTGCATTGCAAAGCAGTTTGTGCAAGTCCAGAACAAAGACGAGTTGCTTGCAATAAGACAAAAAACGGTCGGTTGCTGATTGCGTAAGTTTCAGGGGAAGCTCCTTAAGTTCGTCCATCCTACACACACGTGACTG
>NW_015556708.1:345-526 GCF_001515605.1 Sinocyclocheilus anshuiensis | reverse complement strand
TGTCATTAATTACTCACCCTCATGTCGTTCCAAACCTATAAGACTATATTTGTTCATTTTCGGAACACAAATTAAGATATTTCTGAAGAAATCCAAGAGCTTTCTGCATAGACAGCAACACAACTACCACGTTCAAGACCCAGAAAGAAAGTAAGGACATCGTTCACGAGAATACCACGAC
>NW_015556708.1:0-157 GCF_001515605.1 Sinocyclocheilus anshuiensis | reverse complement strand
TGAATGAAGGTCTTACTGGTTTGGAACGACATGAGAGAGTAATTAATGACAGAATTTTAATTTTTGGGTGAACCCTTTTTAAAGAAGAGATAAATAATGAATAATGTGAAGCAAGAAAATAGAAATTAGGTAACAAGGAGTCTGACAATTTAGATGA
>NW_015556707.1:661-814 GCF_001515605.1 Sinocyclocheilus anshuiensis | reverse complement strand
AAAAAAAAATGTAATGCTGTTCACTTTATTTAAACAATTCCTTTTAATTTAACACCATTATATCAGGTTTTCCATTCAAACACGACTGCATCATGTTAAACAGACTTGTTTGTCATGTTAAACATTTTTTCTTTTAACTAATGTTTTTGGAGA
>NW_015556707.1:0-438 GCF_001515605.1 Sinocyclocheilus anshuiensis | reverse complement strand
ATTGAATTTACTACTTTTTTTAAGGAAAGTGGTTGCAATCAATTTATTTTAGCTACATTTAAATAAACAAATTTTATTTGTTTATCGTATATATATATATTGTCAAATTTAAACATTTTTTATTTAAATGTAGCTAAAATAAATTGTTTGCAACCACTTACCTTAAAAAGATGTTTTAATCATTTTTCAGTGTACATAAGTCTTTCATATAAAGCCTAAATTTAGCCTTTTTTTTATGTAATAACTTTTACTTATGGCAAAATATATATTTTTAGTGTGTTTCCTAAAAAGATTAAGAAACTGCGCCCGTTATCTAGTCAGTCCCGTGACGTCAGCCCGTCCAATCACAGCTGAGCTGAGCTCACTCAAAACAGTGTTTTTTAACTTACATGCTTCTTATTAAAGGGGTCATATGATGCTTTTTTAAAGATCATTATT
>NW_015556706.1:0-511 GCF_001515605.1 Sinocyclocheilus anshuiensis | reverse complement strand
CGATTAAATCGTTCGACCAGACCGTCTGTTTGTGGGTGATAAACGTTGCTGCGAATCGATTTATTGCCCAAGAGTTCGTAAAGTTCGCGGAGAGTCTGTGACATAAACGCTGTGCCTTGATCGGTGAGAATCTATTTCGGGATCGAGTCCGTGACATAAACGCCGTGCCTTGATCAGTGAGAATCTCTTTTGGGATTCCCACCCGGGAGATTAGATGAAACAGGGCCTCCGCTACACTTTTCGCGGAAATGCTGTGGAGGGCCACTGCCTCTGGGTATCGCGTTGCATAGTCCACTAGGACTAATGCAAAGCGATGCCCCCGTGCAGATCGCTCTAATGGCCCGATGAGGTCCATGCCAATTCGTTCGAAGGGGACCTGCACAAGAGGGAGAGGGCACAATGGTGCTTTTGGGGTGGCCGGTGGGTTCACCAGCTGACATTCATGACAAGATGCGCACCACCTGCACACGTTCTCGTGAATGCCCGGCCAGAAAAATCGGGTCATTAGACG
>NW_015556705.1:793-910 GCF_001515605.1 Sinocyclocheilus anshuiensis | reverse complement strand
AACGAGACTCAAAGGTCCGAGTCGGTAAAATGATCCGAACTTCCATTCACTAATGTGGAAGCGTCTGTTGTTTCGGTTTCTTCTTCACTTGTGTTTTTTGGAAATTCTGTACAGAAG
>NW_015556705.1:0-158 GCF_001515605.1 Sinocyclocheilus anshuiensis | reverse complement strand
TCTTTTTTTTCAGACAGTTTATCAGTAATCACTCTTGGGGCTACATGAAGTGATTTCCCAACATTTTTTGAGCACTGCCCAGTTGCAAACGTGATATTTATTTACAACAATTAAATAATAAAAAGTTAATATTGTGGTATATATTAGACACAATATTG
>NW_015556704.1:696-817 GCF_001515605.1 Sinocyclocheilus anshuiensis | reverse complement strand
AAACGAGCATTACGAGACAGGCTGCGTGAGTGCGGCAAGCGTGAATGGCTCATCCGTGACGCGGGATTTGCGCCGCGTGGGGCAGAGAGGAGCGAGTATGAGAAGCATTCACAGACACAGG
>NW_015556704.1:0-382 GCF_001515605.1 Sinocyclocheilus anshuiensis | reverse complement strand
GGGAGCTTTTGATATGCGCTGTGACGCAGCTGTTGGAAATGACCTTTTTTGTTCGTTGTCTGTCATTTCGAAGCTTAAGTTGCATATGTTTTTTTTTTTTTTTTTTAAATGGTGGGTGTTTACTCAGTTGGCTAGAGCAGTGCTGATTGGGGAGAATGGAGGTGCGCTCACTCTATTGGTTAGTAAGACTGCAACTCGAGGCTGGCAGTCATGCATATGCTGTGGAACAGAGTAATATCGCGTCCATATCTCAGGCTTTGCGATTAGGAAATCGCAACGTCTCAAATCGCGATTTCGAATCGATTTCGATTAATTGCACAGCCCTAGTGCTTAGTCGCTATTAGGGATGTAACGGTATGAAAATTTCTTATCACGATTATAG
>NW_015556703.1:0-558 GCF_001515605.1 Sinocyclocheilus anshuiensis | reverse complement strand
TGCTCATTCTAGCTCTCATCTCCACCTGTTTGTCATCACAATCAGTGTTCGTGCTGCTTTGCGGGGACACCTGTTTCCAATCTGATCTATTAGTCACTCTATTTCTAGTGGTTGGGCTTACTGTTCTCTGTCGGATTCTATTTCTAGTGGTTGGGCTCACTGTTCTCTGTCGGATTATTGTGTGTCATGCATACGGTATTGTTTGGCCCTTCATGTCGATACTATCGGAGTTCTTACCATGTCTTGTCTTGCTTAGTGTGCTGTGCTCGTCTTAGTGTTCTCTGTGTCCTGTGGCTGCTTCCAGTGAGCCCAGCCCCCACGAGCTCTCTCCAAGACGGGAGTCCTCGGAACCAGACCATCCTCGGTCGATTTGTGTTTCATCCAGTTCTGTGTCATCGTACGACAGACTGCCTTGTTTTGTGTCTTCAATAAAGAGACTGATTCTAACGGACTGCCTTTGCACGTGGATCCTTTACACCACCCCTTGACAGATCATGGCTTTAATGCTTGAGAAAACCTGATGCACTTCATAATATAATACAGTGAACACAAGCACAG
>NW_015556702.1:777-935 GCF_001515605.1 Sinocyclocheilus anshuiensis | reverse complement strand
TTTGCGTGAACATTTGAGCGGCGTTATGCAAATCTTCCCACATCGGGACGAAGACATGTGGGGGCGTGTTAGAACGAGGCGTTTTAGGTAGGCATGGCTGACTCTTAACTTTTATAAAGAATATCTCTTTGGATTTGAGACTTTAGTCTTTGCAACTT
>NW_015556702.1:0-189 GCF_001515605.1 Sinocyclocheilus anshuiensis | reverse complement strand
AGACTATCAGCCAATCACTGTGGGCATAGTTAGTAAGCATGCTGACATCATCCATAGCAACGAGGTCAACCCTGCCTTTACTCTTAGCTTAAGACTTCTCTCTATTCCTTAGTAAAAGTTTTTCTCAGCAGCTTTGTGAATAGATTTTAAGAGAAAACTCTTTGCTAAAAACTTTTACTGCTATTTAGG
>NW_015556701.1:0-513 GCF_001515605.1 Sinocyclocheilus anshuiensis | reverse complement strand
TTTATCAAAAACTACATCTGGGTAATATTCAGTACGATTATCAAAAGCATAAATCCAGTAAATCGCTTCTATAAACAACTCCAAAGCTTGCACAGACATATACCACTTCCTGGATCAACATTTTACTCCGTAACATTATGCAGTTTTCATTTATATGCTGTCTATCGCTGATGATCGCATTATTTTTCATATGCATCTGTTTACATAAGAGATCGCTAGTTTTTCCATCCTGTTCACGTGTGTTTTTGTTCGGGAGGTTTTGTACTCGTTCAGAAGATGCGTAATAGCGCCCCCGAGTGTATAACAGTGGAAACACGGAAAGACGTGCTCCCCCCGAGTGTATAACAGTGAAAACACGAAATGCCGTAAAATCTCGTCTTTGGCGGGGAAGCGTTTTCTTCTAAAAGACGAGATAACTCGTCAATGGCGGGGAAAGAGTTAACATGCCCTAATGCTAGTATTTCCTGTCACTGTTTAAAGGGGTCATATGATGCTTTTTTAAAGATCATTATT
>NW_015556700.1:0-546 GCF_001515605.1 Sinocyclocheilus anshuiensis | reverse complement strand
TAGTGATGACAATGGTGGCTGGGTTTATTTGAGAAATGAAGAAGTTATCGGGACTGGATCAAATGCTTTGATTAGCCTGTTGGTAATTTAGTACTTTCTCCTATTTTATTGTTGGTTTCCTCTTTTCTGATCATTTGGAATGAGGATAAAAAGCCAAAAAAATAAAATAAACATGCAAATAAGTTCTAACATCAATTAAATATCTATTATTTCATGGATATTATGACATTCAAGAGGGCCGCCCCCTGATGACGTCATAATATGCAAATTATATGAGTATATTTACACCCCACATAAACTTTCGGTCATGCCCAACATTTTTCTAATTTACATTAGATCTCTATCTTTAAGCCCTTTCAAGCAACAAGCTTTTAGCTTAAGCTTTTAAAAACCCTGGTCTTTTCCTGATCATTGGGAATGAGGATAAAAAGACAAAAAAAAACAAACATGCAAATAAGTTCAAACATCAATTCAATATGTACTATTTCCAGAATATTATGCAATTCAAGATGGCCGCCTCTGATGACGTCATAATATGCAAATTAG
>NW_015556699.1:0-534 GCF_001515605.1 Sinocyclocheilus anshuiensis | reverse complement strand
TTATCTCCATCCTGCCACCAGAGGTCACTCGATGACCAACAAACATTACGCTACTATGTTTACGAAATTAGTGTTTACAAAACTGACAAAAAAAAAAACGTTTTCTACGTGCTTGTGTACAAATAATTGTTTCTTTTCTATGTGGTTTCCTCAAAAAAGCACATCCATCTCCTGGTTTTTGTTTCCCGTCTAATCTCTCTCCTATATGTGCCGGCTCATTAATATTCAACATACGATTACCATACTGGGCTGAAATGCGAATTTAAAAAGTACTAGTATTTATTAAGTTCAGGATATCTCTGGCCTACAAAGTTACTAGTAACTAAAAAATAAAGTACTAGTTATATTTTTTTCTTAAGAAGAGTATAATTAAATACTTGTCACTATTGGAATAAGCACAGTATCTAATGATTAAGTAGTATCTAATGAATAAGTACTAGTAACTTTACAAAAGACACTAGTAGCTGAAGAATAAACACTAGTGCCTAGAGAATAAGTACTAGTAGCTAAAGAATAAGTACTAGTAGCTAAAGA
>NW_015556698.1:0-797 GCF_001515605.1 Sinocyclocheilus anshuiensis | reverse complement strand
GTTTTGTTGAATTTGTATTACGTACGTGGTTATTTGTGACTGTAAATTGTTGTAAATGTGGAATTTTATTGTAATTTTTGTATTTATAATGCAGTGCCAGTGTACCTGTTACCGGGAGTGAAGTTTCATGCTTTACATCAAGGACCACAATGGAAATAAGTTTTGTTTTAAACTTTGTGTTATCCTTGACGTATAGAGTGTATTCACTACTTTTTTGTCAAATAAACATAAATATAAACATATTTACATTTGTTAAATAATTACTATATTCTATTACTATATTACTATATACTATATTATATATATATAATAATTAAATATTTCATATTTGTGGACAATTTAATCAATTAGATATTTAGATATTAGATATTTACATTTAATTATTGTTTTTTAAATTACATTTTATATATATTCTCGTGGGCAAGTTAATGAACAAGATATATTTAATGAACTAGATATATACATTAATTAATTTTTACATATTTTTATTCATATTTGTAGGCAAGTTAAATAAATATTTAATTAATTAATTCATTCATTCATTCATTCATTTTTATTCATATCTGTAATTAACTAGAAATATACATATATTTTAATATTTTCTGAAGAAAATATGACTGGTTCTTGTTCATGCAAAACTCTCCACCTCAGTGCTGGTGTGTTCTGGGTGGTTGCCAGAGTGTTTCTATGTGGCTACTAGGGTGTTCTGGATGGTTGCTAGGGTGTTCTAGATGGTTCCTCGGGTATTCTGTATGGTTGCTAGGGTGTTCTGGATGGTTCCTCGGGTATTCTGGATG
>NW_015556697.1:289-494 GCF_001515605.1 Sinocyclocheilus anshuiensis | reverse complement strand
CTACAGGAGGCCTTTGTTCACCCCCCCGGAGCCGTGTGAGACACTCTTTTATGGATGGGCGCTTTTTATTTAACTTCTTTTGGACTTTTTATTTAACTTCTTTTGGACTGAGAAAGTTTTCCTTTCTCTTTGAAGTGTTACAAGCTCTTGGTGCATAAAGAAGATCTGTAAAGTTGCAAAGACTAAAGTCTCAAATCCAAAGAGA
>NW_015556697.1:0-191 GCF_001515605.1 Sinocyclocheilus anshuiensis | reverse complement strand
GCCTCGTTCTAACACACCCCCACATGTCTACGTCACTATGTGGAAATATTAGCATAATGCCGCCCAAATGTGCACGCAAAGAAAGAAGATGTGGTTTCAGGAACAGCAGTCGTGTTGATGCAGCGATGTCAGGGAGACGCTGTGCATTTCAGTGCAAAAGCAAAAGCACTTTATTTGGCCTTCTGGAAGTA
>NW_015556696.1:353-515 GCF_001515605.1 Sinocyclocheilus anshuiensis | reverse complement strand
TTTTTCATGAGTCCAACATCCAGCCGCGCAAGAAAACATGCAATCCACCCGAGACGTGATCAATAAACGGAAGCCATCTTTTATCGCAAAATAGAGAAAAAACATTTTACATTTAAGTAAGCTTCTTAACCTTGTAGTCTATCTTATTCGTAAAACACACAC
>NW_015556696.1:0-190 GCF_001515605.1 Sinocyclocheilus anshuiensis | reverse complement strand
GGGGAAATAATTTTATCGTGTTCCTAAGGATCCCGATAGACGACTAAAATGGTTCACTGCAATAAAACATGCCAACCAACACAAAATTTGGGATTAAACGGGTAAGATTTCATGACATTTATAATGTCTACTGTACTCACAGTGATATGCTGGCTACCTACAAGGACAGCTAGGGTCGATTACGTTAGCT
>NW_015556695.1:0-479 GCF_001515605.1 Sinocyclocheilus anshuiensis | reverse complement strand
TGTTCATGTTAATTCACATTACATAAACTAATGTTAAAAGGTACATAATTCACATTACATAAACTAATGTTAAAAGTTACAACTTTAAATTTTAATAATGTATTAATAAATTTTGGACTTAATATTAATTAACATGAATAAATGCTGTATAAATATTGTTCATGTTAACTAATAGTTAAAATATATAGTTTTGTAACATTAGTTAATTCACAACTAACATAAACTAAGTATGAACAATATGTTTTTATTGTATTTATTTGTGTTAGTAAAACAACATTCATCTTAGTTCATCTTACAGTAACTGATGTGCATTAACTGTACATTTTAATAAATAATGTAGTAGTCAATTTAGATTTTTCAATTTTTAAATAACTGAGATTCATAAATGCTATATAAATATTGTTCATCTTAGCATAGTTATATAATGTTAAAAGCTATGACATTCTGTGACATGACATTCATCTGAATTTACATAATCT
>NW_015556694.1:0-802 GCF_001515605.1 Sinocyclocheilus anshuiensis | reverse complement strand
TGTACTTTTAAACTTTGTAGACATGAAAAACTCTTTCCACACAAACAACATGAATGCGGCTTCTCCTTTGTATGAACTCTCATGTGTTTCATCAGGTATAGTGCCCTCAAAAATGATTTGTCGCATTGATCACATGTGTACAGCTTCTCTCCAGTGTGGATCATCATGTGTTCCTTAAGATGTGCTGATTGTGTGAAACTCTTCCCGCACTGATCACAAGTGAATGGTTTCTCTCCGGTATGAACGCGCATGTGCCTCTTAAGGTGTCCTTTTAGTGTGAAGCTCTTCCTGCACTGATCACATGTGTACGGTTTTTCTCCAGAGTGGATCCTCTCGTGTCTTTTCAGGTCTCCTGAATGAATTAATCTCTTGTCACAGTGTGAACACCTGTACAGTTTCTCTCCAGTGTGAACTCTCATGTGAACATTAAGACTATGTTTGCTTGTCAAACTCTTTGCACACTGAGTGCAGGTGAAAGATGTCTTGGCTCTTCTTTTCTTGAAATCTTTCTGTTTGGTTTGAGAGCAACTCCAAGGTTTTTCTCTGGTTTTGATATGATTTTTCTCCTCAACTTCACTCAGTTCTTCATTCTCCTCATTTCCTTCAATAAACTCTAAAATAAAAGCAAAATCAGTTCATTTGTCAGTAACTTGGGGAAAACAAAAAACAGAGAAATGTGAAAGGACATAAAAGTGAACCCTGGTGTTACAGTGTAAAGACGATTTCTGTACAAATGTTTGTTCCTTTTTATGCAATTTTATAAATTATACATCCCTGAAACTTTTCATGAAGAGGTACGCTG
>NW_015556693.1:623-969 GCF_001515605.1 Sinocyclocheilus anshuiensis | reverse complement strand
ACTGACCTCAGATTTGCCCCGCAAACATTTCAGCAGTTATTATGGCCTGTGTGTCCCATATTTCTGTCGACTGAACCAGCCATGCCATGAACCCTTTAGGCGCCAGGGAATTTTGGAAAAATGCTGGATTTTGACATCAAGATTTCAAAAGCTTGTGGCTTGAAAGGGCTTAAAGATAGAGATCTACTGTAAATTAGAAAAATGTTGGGCATGACCAAAAGTTTATGTGGGGTGTAAATATACTAATCTAATTAGCATATTATGACGTCATCAGGGGCGGCCATCTTGAATTTCATAATATTCAGGAAATAGTAGATATTGAATTGATGTTTGAACTTATTTGCGG
>NW_015556693.1:0-188 GCF_001515605.1 Sinocyclocheilus anshuiensis | reverse complement strand
ATTGGACGTGCCTTTAGAGAGAAATGCATCTTTACGGATTACATAATGAAAGAGTTTCTGTTTTCGATTTGAATTATTTCGTTTTAAATTAGTAATTTAAAGCTTTCTATATATTTTTTATCATGTCTGTGAGGCAATTTGCGGAGTTTAGGTTCATCATTGTGAAGCGCTCCTGTTCAAGACCGAGA
>NW_015556692.1:344-592 GCF_001515605.1 Sinocyclocheilus anshuiensis | reverse complement strand
TTTTGAATGGAAGTGTAAATAGTCCTGTGACTGGTCACCCTTTAATTTGTGCACCATTTTTAGATGTCACTAGTTCATTTTAAATAGTCTTGCAGCCTGGCGAATGGATTTATATATATATGAGATCATAAAATTGGCATGCATGATAATTACAAAAGAATTGGCAAAATGCTATTTCATACAGTATTTGTTTAAAGAGCAGGTCATATGGGTTTTTGAAAAATATCTCTTTTGCAGTTTATAACGTA
>NW_015556692.1:0-170 GCF_001515605.1 Sinocyclocheilus anshuiensis | reverse complement strand
CCTGTTACCGGTATACGTCACTGGGTAACACATTTGCATAATCCCCGCCTGCCCACGAAATACGAACAGAGTCTGACCTGCCCACAAACACTTCCGCTAGTTCGTGTGTTTACATCATGTTGAGAATGTGTTCAAGGATACCACAGAAATACAATTCGAACCTTTTGTTG
>NW_015556691.1:0-1276 GCF_001515605.1 Sinocyclocheilus anshuiensis | reverse complement strand
CCGAGCATTGCAATTCATTCGCTTTCGCAAATGGCTTTCCCAACTAATTTATGCGTGTGTGCGGCACATTATTTCTTCTTAGAGGGAACATTGGCCTTGGCCATTCAAAGCGGCCAAGGTTCCTAGACCTTCTGCCGTCAGTCTGAAGATCTGGCTATGCACGACTAGTTAGTATGGCGTTCGGACGGATTCTTTAATATGACGTTGCAACATGCACTTGTCTCACTGAACGTCTCACTGACGTCTTAATTTTTTTTATTTTTTTTTGCTATTTAATCCATTCATTTTCAGACGCAGACGAGGCGTGGACGTGACGTAGACGTCACGCAGACGTCACGTAAATCACGTGTGGCAGTGAAGTGTCGAGCCAGACGTCACGCGTGATTCACGTGTAGCAGTGAAGTTTAAAAAAAAAAAATTCGCTAACACGTATCATAACACGCTGCTCACACGGCTCAGAGCAGTGTGTCTATGGCGCGCACTTCGTGCCAAAATCAAACGTTCGAACGACCGACCGACCGATCGAACGAACGTCAGTGCCAAAATCAAACGTTCGAACGACCGACCGACCGACCGATCGAACGTCAACCCGAACATCTATCCGAACGTCTTGAGCTTTGAGCGTCTTACACTGCGGGTGACCCACGTGACGACAAGACGTGACGTCAGCGTCTTGAAATTAGCTGGTTTTTAAACATGTAAAGAGTCATGCTGCTGTGTAAAGGCTATAAATGGACTTTACATATAGATATTGTTCACCTAAAACAACACTAAATATTTTTTTTCTGAATCCTGTGCTTGAGTATGTGTTTTACTTTCAAAGAGCAGACATACTGTACGTTTTTATTGTTTATAGTATTATACAATGTTCACAGTGTTACATATAACAATCAACAATTAAATTATTTATTTACTTTTCTAACAAAGGTTACAATTTTCAAAAATTGACATACTGTCATATTATCAGGAATATTAAACTACATACTATACAGCAATTTAAATAAAGTTGTCTGCCAAAAATTATAAATATTGGGAGTTGTCATTACAGGTACAGGTTTAAAAACACTAAGAAAATATAATTTTTGTATTAATTTGTTCACTATCAAAATAGTTTAACATAAATTAACCTATTTTAGTTAATAGCTACTTTGAAGTTTAACATTAAAATTCCAGGAGTCTTTACAGTGGACAGTTGCTCTTACATTTACAGTAAAAACTTTCAATATGTTCCCATGAACTGCTAGAATTTGTGAGTTTTTATAGATGTTTAATGGGG
>NW_015556690.1:2300-13115 GCF_001515605.1 Sinocyclocheilus anshuiensis | reverse complement strand
AGCAGTTAGGAAGTATTACCACTACAATAAAAGCATTAAAACATTGGTGATAAGTCTCTTCATGCAGATAATATTTAATAGGGTGTTGGATGCTTATTCTATTCAAACTAATCATAAAAACGAATGTGTTAAAAGTACAAAACTGTTGCAAAGCTTTCTGATTTGTAAATTCACATTTTATTGATTTACAGATTCTGGACTGGACTGTGAAGATCTGCATGGCATTAAAGTACCTGCATTATCAACAGATCCTCCATAAAAACCTGCAGCCCAAGGTACAAATGTAACTCAATTCATTGAGTCTGAAAGCTACTTCTGACAGTATTGGAAAATCAATTCTAGATAACACTAAATAAAAATACAAGTAAAATGTCACTGATAAACTGATTTATGTATGGTTATATATTAAAGAAAATACATAGTAAAGGAAAAAAAAATCCCATTGTATAATTTTCTTGTCTTACCCCGGTACGCCTACAAAAATGCAGATTTGCTATTATCAGTGACCAGTGTTGAGGCACAACTTATTAAAACATTTAATTATGTTCCTTTGCAAATTACTTGTATTTTTATGTTTCAACCACAGAGATCGATAGAGAGCCTGCAGTGTCTTAGTAATAAGCAGTTCGTGTGGCTGAAGCAGCTACAGGGGTTTTATCTGCACTTTTCATAGCTGTTGACGTATTCTTCGTTTTTCTCGACTCCAGAGAAATCCACAACATCCGCAGAGATTACGTTTTAAAATCGAGTCGACAAGAATCCACCAGCAACCAAACCACTGGGTTGAATGACTGGACACCAAATAACAACGACACAACAAACCTGCTGCCTTCAAACACTCAACAAGCAGAAGAGCTGAAATCTGAGACCATGAAATTTGTGACAAAAATAAAAGAGACTTCAGAGGAGCTCCAGACGATTCTGGATAGGCTACGAGACGCACTGAACCCAAACTCTGAGACCCCAAACACAGATAACTGGGAATTTGTTCTTTAATCACAGATAAATGTTTTGATTGTAGTATTAGCTAGTGTTGTAGTACAATAGTACAATGCAATAAATAATGCATCTAGTTCATATGATGAACATAATATGTACCATTTATTTCTAGATCCACTGATGCATACACAACAGACACTGAAGCTCTCGCATATGTTGCACCTGAGAATTTGAGTGGCTTATTTCTAATTTGGCTTATTTCTTATTTCTAATAACTTATTTCTAATTTGATTTATTTTGATACTGTTGTGCTGGATTTGCCACCACCTAGCATACCGCCGGTTTTAGTGTCATATTTAAAAGTATCATTTTATTTTTTTCATCATATTTCTATATTCATAATTGTATTTATCAAACAATTTCAACAAAATGTATGCAGTTGTTATTGTACAGGCAAAGATGAATTTTGTTGATCAGCTGATGAACAGCCTGTTTGAGTTTAAATGCAGTTTTCAATAAATTGCCTACTCTCTATTTTTTGTCTCTTGCTCTTCTTTTGGCATTTTGAAGCAATACTTACAACCTCGTTACGATCCACCAGCGTGAAATGCGAATAATTGTAATGTTTCCCCCGGTCTTAAGATTTTGTTCAGGAGTGTATATGAATAGAGAGCCTCATTGTCCAGCTAACATTTACTCACCTGTGTGAAGATGAACTTTATCATTCACTCCTTCATCAAGGAAATGAAACTGAAAATGAAACTCTGAAACGCTCGTTTTACTCTGATTATCTTTAGGGTGTGTGCAAACTCAGAGGTCTCATTTTAGCATTTTGAGAAAAATGCCATTTTTGGATGCCAATCCCTCACGTGCACTTCTGTCATGATGCGCTAGGGATTCACAACATCTTTCATTAAGGTTATTTTTCATAATAAAAAATGATTTTTTTTTTTAACCACACTGTAAGTATTTTCAAAAAAGGCATTCAAATTTCAAGCACATTTCAAATCTATAAAACAACTTTTCAAACTGTAAACTTAAGTACCAAAAGTAAATTTCCCTTTTTATCACAATACAATCTTTTGTTATTGTTGTATATAATACTTGCAATACCTTATAAAGCTGAAGCAATTTACAATACATTACACCTACTGAATACACAGACTAGCTTGTAGTATCTTTGGAATGAAGAGCTTTTAGAATTTTATAAACCTATAGAAACTAAACAAGTTGACCAAAAAACACCTCTACGCACCCCCACAAAAGCAGGTAGTGATCTCACACAGCTCTGGCAGTGTGCACACCTCTAAGTGAACCGAGTGGATAGTGAAATTACTGTGAATACAGACTGATAAGAAAAAAGAAAATCAAACCTGCTTTAACCCTTGTATGGTGTTCGGGTATGTGGGACCCGTTTTCACTTTTAATCAAAAGAAAAATGATACTATTAATTACTTTTTCAAACTCAGACTCATTGGCCTTGGCTCATTTTCTGTGAAGAAATTCAAATTCAAATTTATTTCTAAAGCACTGAATAAAACAACAACGTTGACCATAGTGCTGTACAAACAGTAACACAATGAGCAGAAGGCAACTTTTAAAAATGGATCACATCCATATAATTATATAAGTAATATAAAAAATAAACCTTAAAAAAGACAATCAAAATACATCTTGACTAGGATCAGAAGAGGCATATATGGTACTAGCAACCTTCGCACTTTCGTTTCATCACCCCACTGATGTGCTTTTCTGTCATTAGCTGAACATTCGCTGTGTGACTCTTGACTGTGAAAATATGCAGACCTATTAATAAACGGATGTGTGACACACAGACCAAATGTAGGATTACATGCATTTGAACAGCATATTTTTGCTAATAGCTCACACAATTATTAGTATTATTATTGGGCTGTGGTAGCCTGTTAAACTGGGCTGGCAATTGAAAGGTTGTAGGTTCAAACCCATCACGGGGCCATGAGCAGGACGCTTAACATCGGATGAATTCAGAAAGACTGAACATGTAATAAGTAGTGGCGTTTCTACAGCAGATGCTGCTTACAAATTAATTGCATATGATTATCGGTTTGAACAAATAATATATGCTCACCAAGGCTACATTTATTTGATCAAAAATTGTATTTATTCCTGTGATGGCAAAGATAAATTTTCAGCAGCCATTACTCCAGTCTTCAGTGTCACATGATCCTTCAGAAATCATTCTAATATGCTTAATGACTTGGTGCCATCCTTTCTGCCATCTATTACAGCACATTTGAGTACTTTCTTCACTCTTATTCTCATTCATGTCCTCACTAATAGCAGATGAGATTGAAGGATGAATTGGAAAATGTAGGCCAGAAATCCTTTGTAATGAGATTGAGGGATGAATTGGAAAATGTAGGCCAGTAATCCTTTGTAAATATGAGATCTGTATATTGATTTAAGTAAATTTATTTTAATGTTTGTAAAAGCAAAACTCCTAAAAATGTGTGCTTGACACTGATCAAATATGACCAAATTCAGCTTCATATTGTAATTGTCCTGTGCATGTAAACATGGTAAAAGTTCTTAAAAAAATATTGAAATAAAATAATACAAAATATATTGAAATAAAATACAATGTGAAAAGAGAGGTTTAATGCCCTCACTATGAATTCAAATGAAAATGAATTCAAACATGAACTGCCAGATCTCAATAGGAAAATCACTGCCAAGTTTGCACAAAATCAGATTCAAATTTATTTCTAAAGCACTGAGTAAAACAACAGAATTTGACCATAGTGCTGTACAAACAATAAAGCAATTAGGAAGGGAAAACATTTAAAACCCATAACCAAATATCTACTTAAAAATATACAAAAAGAAACAGTCTAAATGTATCCTAAATAAGGACAAAAAGACACATTTAACAGTATAGCAACCTTCACACTTATCTCTGATTGAACGCTATCATAAAAAAAAAAAAAATGTTTTCAAATGGCTTTTAAACTCACCGAGCGTTGGTACGTCCCTAATATATAGTGGCAAGCTGTTCCATAATTTAGGGGCAGTGACTGCAAAAGTGCGATCCCCTCTAGATTTAATCTTCGACCGAGGGACAACTAGAAGTTTCTGTGATTGAGATCGTAGGGATCTTATTGGCTTTTGTTCCTGAATTAGATCAGCAATATAAGATGGAGCTAAGCCATGTAGAGATTTAAATACAAACAATACAATTTTGAAATTAATCCTAAAAGAATCAGGCAACCAATGCAATGATTTTAACACCGGGGTAATATGATCTAATTTACAAGTGCCTGTGAGCATTCTTGCAGCCGCATTTTGGACCATATGTAGTCTGTCTAAAACTTTATTTTGAGCACCATAATATAGCGAATTGCAGTAATCTAATCTTGAGACGATAAACGCATTAATAACTTTTTCCAAATCTTTCTGGGATAAAAAAGGCTTAATCTTAGAGATCATCCTCAATTTGAAAAAACTTGTTCTGACAATTTAATTTATCTGCTTGTCGAATTTTAGTGTGCTATTGCAAATCATCCCCAATTTGTTTACATGATGTTTCCCAAAAGGGCTCAGGGGACCAAGCTTAATTTGAACTGCGTTATCAAGTTCAGAGGGACCAAAAGGAATCAATTCTGTTTTCAATTCATTTAGGCTCAAAAAATGTACAGACATCCATGCCTTGACATCATTCAGACAGGCCAACAATCTTTCCATGGCAGTGGAATCATTTGACTTAAATGGTACATACAATTGTGTATCGTCTGCGTAGCAGTGAAAGGACACACTGGATTTATGCAGAATCGAACCTAATGGGAGCATATAGAGAGAGAAGAGAAGCGATACCAACACAGATCCTTGAGGAATACCCCATGATAAAGGTGATGAAACTGATGTACACTCACCCATACCTAAATGGTACATACAATTGTGTATCGTCGGCGTAGCAGTGAAAGGACACATTGTATTTATGCAGAATCGAACCTAATAGGAGCATATAGAGAGAGAAGAGAAGCGGTGCTAACAGGAATACCACATGATAAAGGTGATAAAACTGATGTACACTCACACACAAACAGAGAAACTTCTATTTAACAAATAGGATTTAAAGCAATTTAAGGCATTACCAGAGATGCCAGCACATGTTTCAAGTCGTGAGATGAGAATATGATGGTCAGTTGTGTCAAATGCTGCTGTAAGATCTAAAAGCAAAAGTGCAGTCATATTCCCTTGATCGGTTGCCTACAAATATCATTAAAAACCTTTAATACTACTGTTTCTGTGCTATGATGCTTCTTAAAACCTGACTGAAATACTTCACAAATATCATTTTCATCAAGGAATGACTGCAGTTGAATAAGAACACTTTTCTCTAAAATCTTGGCCAGAAATGGAAGTTTAGAGATTGGTCTGTAGTTGCAGAGAAAGCTTTTATCCAGATTTTCTTTTTTTAGTAAGGGCTGAACTACAGCGTGTTTACAGTTGTCGGGCACGATCCCTGAAAGAAAACTTTTATTTATTATAGAAACTATATATGGACCGACCGTTTCGATGATTTGCCTTAACATAGATGTCGGAATAATGTCTTGAGGAGCAAATGTAGGCTTCAGCTTAGAAACAATGTCATTAACAGTGGAAATGGAGATAGGCTCAAATTCAGATAGCATAGCAGGGACTTCTGGTGCAGTCAAGGCACATATGTACACTGCTGTATATTATTTCGAACCTCTGGTATTCGACCGACAAAGAATTGTAAAAAACTTTCACATAATTCAACAGATGTATCGGCAGACACCTCTAATTTAGGGTTCAGAACAGAGTCAATCGTTGAAAAAAGAACTCTTGGATTTTGGCGATTTTTCTCAATAACATTTGCGAAGTAGCTGGTCCTAGCAAATTTCACAGCTCGTTGAAATTTAGACAGCGTTTCTTTCAGCATTTTGTAAGAGATTTGTAACTTATCTTTCTTTCATTTTCGTTCACATCTTCTACATTCCCTTCTTAGGGACCTGATATGTTCATTCAACCATGGAGATGATTTGTGCTTTCTATGCACCTGCCTTAGAGGCGCCACCTGATCTAATGTATCCAAGCATTAAAAATATTAAATATATTAAAAATATTAACCGTCTCCTCCACACTAAGATGGGGTGATAAGAGGTCCGGTGTGTGAGAGAGAGAGAGAGAGAGAGAGAGAGAGAGAGAGAGAGAATGTAAGAGTGTGAGTGTGAGTGTAAGTGTGAGTTTTGTGCTTCTGCCCCTGCCATTCCAAGCAGTTATTAATGAAAAAAATGATAGCACAGGTAAAATATAGTGTGTCTTCTGTCTCCAAATGTCTATCATATTCCACAGCATCACATCTACAAAAAATAAAACAAAGTTCCCTTTCGAAAGGGAACTCCACGCTGCGTCCTCTAACGAGACGCTGCGTCCTCTAGAGGGCGCTAGGGGAACGCCTTCAGCGTGACCGGTGTCTGAAGCATGAATGAAAAAACGACAATGAACTTGACATTGGCAGGTGGCAGCCTATGATGTAAACAAGAATGCGACTGCGGGTATAAAAGAGCATCTGTGGAATACGTCATCCTCTTCTTTGTCTTCAAGCCTTGTGTACGGAAGCACATGCGTTTGACTTACGAGAGAGAAGGATGCGCTCACTGTTTGCATTCGCGGGACTACTAGAGCAGAGGTCTGTACTCGAGTTTTGCCAGCGTTTGCACGAGCGCGTTTCGCCTCTTGAGGGAGTTGAACAAGCTTAATGCGATGCATTCGCGGCGGTTTCTGTTCTTGCCTGATTGCTGAGGGAACTTAGTGTTTGAACAGAGTGTTGTTTGCAGTTATTTCAGGTTGTGAGGCTCTCTGTGAGCCTCCCTGATCAGCTGTTCTTGAGTCTGGTACTCCCCTCACTCGAGGGTCTTCTTACTGAGTATGCTGATCCATGAGGGTGGATGATTGCACTGCCCTCGCTTTAGAGGGTTGTTATGCTGAGTGCTTGCTCCCTAGAGCTCTGTTCAGCACTTAGGAGCATGGTTAGTACTCCTAGCTCAGTACTCTAGCTTTTGAGTCATTATGCAGTGTACTCCGCTCCCTAGAGCTCTGGTTAGACAGTGTAATCAAGAGTTCGGCCCTCTGTAGAGCCGCCGTGATAAACAGTCTTTAAGTAGAGTAGGTTTGGCCTCCTCTCACTTTAGATGGTGACATCAAGTTTACGGCCCTTGTTTCGGCCGCTCTGATAGTCGGTCTTATGGTTGAGCTGGTTTGGCCTCCTTGCACTTAGAGGGTCATTCTGCTGAGGCCTCTGCTCACCTGAGCATCTAGCGAGACAGTAGATTGAGTGTTCGGCCTCGGTAGGCCGCCTCATGAACTGTATTTATGTTTGAGTATGTCTGGCCTCCTCTCGCTTAGAGAGTTTTTCAGCTGAGGCCTCCATTCTTCAGAGCTCCGTCTTTGGCAGGAATATGAGCATGTAGGCTCTTTCTTTTGAGCCTCAATAACTGCCTCTGGCGTTGAGTGTAGCCAGGTCTCCTCTCATTCTGAGAGTCGTTTGCTAGACCTCCACTCTAGAGTTCCATACTTTGGTGGGTGAGCTAGTCTATGACGTTGGCGAACTTTGAGCCTGCCTGTAGTAGGTTTTCGGCTCGTGCTCTGACCACAACGAATTTGTTGGGGCAGGGATGATGTTCCTTTGAGTCTTTGACTTAGGGATTCCAGTTATTTGGGCACTCATCCCTCAGCATGGTGGCGTTGGTATACTGTTCCTCTAGCACCCTCTAGAGGACGCAGCGTGGAGTTCCCTTTCGAAAGGGAACGTCTCAGGTTACGCATGTAACCATGGTTCCCTGAGAATAGGGAACGAGAAGCTGCGTCTCTCTGCCATGCTTCGGGCACTCCTGCGTCTCCTTCAGACAAAGAAGTGGATGACGTATTCCACAGGTGCCCTTTTATACCCGCAGTCGCGTTCTTGTTTACATCATAGGTTGCCGCCTGCCAATGTCAAGTTCAATGTCGTTTCTCATCCATGCTTCAGACACCGGTCACGCTGAAGATATTCCCCTAGTGCCCTCTAGAGGACGCAGTGTCTCGTTCCCTATTCTCAGGGAACCACGGTTACATGCGTAACCTGAGACGTTTGTTTAAACTCTGCAAAGCTGTAGAAAAGACAATGAAATATAAACCTCGAGTGACTCTGATGGTGAGCTGGTGCTGTGATGGCCTAAGCCTTGTGGGATTAGTGTTTATTGTCTGTTTTTCCTTTTTGAGCTGATTTGCTTGATTTTTCTCTTTTGAGGTTAATCTCCACCCCTGCACACCTGAAACATGTCCGGTGCTCGCGTCTTGTGCTGAAATGAGATAGAGAGCATAGACGGGAGGCTGTGCTGAAGTTGTGCTGCTGCTACTAGCGCGTGATTGCCACGGTCACTGTTTAAGCTCTGTTGGGAGCGCGGTGTGCACTTGACGAGAAGCTCTGTGTGTATCGCTGCTGTTCCACCAGCGCTGATGACAAGTGGTTTCTCAATGAGCTCCGTGCATGTCCTGATATCCAGCCAGCCGCTGACAATAAGCTGTGTTCTGTTTTGTGTTTCTGTTGAACTTTTGTTGATCTGTATTTGTTTGTTTTGATTAACCTTAGTTTGTCTGGGTTTAGTTCAGTTTATTTGTTTCTTATTATGTCTGTTGTTCGCTGTTGACTGTGATACGCGTGCTGGGCAGTTAAAATTATCTTCTTAATAAAACGATTAATCTGGCTTTTTGGCTTGCATATATATTTATGTTACTTGACCCCTTCTTGAATGAGCACTTTGAAAACGGGATTCATAACAGTGCATTCTGGTTCTTTCTAAATAAAGTCGGCTGGTTCAGGTTGGAACAGGAGAAGGAAAAGGAGCCCCTACCAAGTATTGAGTACATGTACAGTAAATGAACATACTTTCCAGAAGGCCAACAATTCACTAAAAATGTTTTTTTTTTATTGGTCTTATGAAGTATTCTAATTTGTTCAGATAGTGAATTGGTGGGTTTTTGTTAAATGTGAGCCAAAATCATCACAATTAAAAGAACCAAAGACTTAAACTACTTCAGTCTGTGTGCATTGAATTTATTTAATACACGAGTTTCACAATTTGAGTTGAATTACTGAAATAAATGAACTTTTCCACGACATTCTAATTTATTGAGATGCACCTGTATATCAAAAAAAGGTTAACAGTACTCCTGTATGTTTCATTAAAAAAATGCAGATTGAAAAATAAAGAATGTCTGAAAAGCAACACAAAACAGAAGAAAAATAAACCAGCATAGCAGTCATGCCAGACTGTCATTGCTCTCCATAAATAACCTGTCGGTGAAGAAACACACCATCACACACACCTCAAATGCAAAGAAACCTCTATACACAACTAATCGACTGTATCACACCATTGGTACTTCCCAACACAGCTGAAAGTGAAAGACTGCGCTGACAGGCAACACCACAATGAAACAATAACCAAGTAGTTTTGCTGATGACAAACTTTCCTGCAGTTACCATAGTTTTTGTATGCAAACATGTCTAAATGTTGAAGTAGGGCATAAATGTGACATTTAAGTCATAATTTAAAATCAGTTGTACAGTTTCTGTTTTGTATATGTAAATAAATAATAGCACGCACTTCCTGATCTTTGAGATCACATGACAAACTGAACACAACTGATATTATGTCTACTGGAAATCCCAAAGCATGAATCGTCATCTTCTCATACTAATATAATGAAACTCCCTTGAGACGCTTCACAGATGATGCTAGAAGAGCTTTGCTGTAACAACTCCATGACAATATGGTCTCTGATGGTGTAAGTATTACAAATAAATTCATTCTCAGAGAAAACGTTTGAAGAAAAAAAAATAAAAATTTGAGAATACACTTTTAAAACAAGCAAAACATGTTACTTTATGTAAAATAAAGTATATTGTTGTAATTGTCTTAATTATCTTTTTTATTATTCATTTTGTATGCTTTGTCAGTTAAGCAGAAGTTTAATTCCATGTGAATTTTGTAAACCACAGACAGACCTGCTGCAGTGAGAAAAATATCAAGACTGAATTTCCAGAGTTTTGAAAATGGAATCATTTGGAAAACTGCTGTCATCACGACTGCTTTCCCTGCTGAAGAACGGACAATGGGCAAAAGATGATGTTGTTAAGTTGTTTAAAGCCCTCGTGAAAGAATGTAATGGCAGGAATGAGGATTTTCACACATGGACGATGAGAATCCTTCATCAAGTGGAGATTCACAAAATCCAAGTGTCAGATTTGACTTTGCAAAATGGTGATAAGATTGTGGAACATGTTGAGGTCAAAATTAATAAAATAGCCAAAAACACTGATGAGAAAACACTGGATGAGATTGTGGAGGAAATTCGTAAACAAGGAAATACTGATGAAGAAATTATGGCACAAGTGAAAGATATTGTGTCCTCTGTGTCCGAATGTCTAAAAGATACAACACCACCACATCTAGAAGGAATAAAGCAAAAGTTATGCAAGATCTGCAAAGCAGTGCAAAATAAGAGCAAGAACAGAATAACACCTCGCCTGACTCAGATGGTGAGCTGGTGCATTCTGGTTCTTTCTAAATAAAGTCGGCTGGTTCAGGTTGGAACAGGAGAAGGAAAGTCGTGCATCATGGCAATATTTGCAGCATATCAGACCATGATGGAAAAAAACCCTGACATCATCTCCAGTTCTCCTGTACTTGCTGAAAGAGATGCTAAAGAATGGTTTGCTTTTATAAGGAACTGAATATCACTGTTGACGTTGTAGCGTCTGGACCAATCAGACACACCATTTTTCATTTGATTTAACAAATCAATTATTCATTAGATTAACAAATA
>NW_015556690.1:1948-2220 GCF_001515605.1 Sinocyclocheilus anshuiensis | reverse complement strand
GATATCTCAGATCATTATTTAGTCTTGTGCAAACTTCATATAGCTAAAACTGTAAATTATACTCCTTGTTACAAGTATGGTACAACCATCACTTCTACCACAAAAGACTGCTTTGTAAGTAATATTGCTGATTTATCCCAATTCCTTAGCATCTCAGAACAACTTGATGATGTAACAAAAACTATGGACTCTCTCTTTTCTAGCATTTTAGATACAGTTGCTCCTTTACGCTTAAGGAAGATTAAGGAAAACGTACTCGGTTACTAAAGTAA
>NW_015556690.1:1400-1878 GCF_001515605.1 Sinocyclocheilus anshuiensis | reverse complement strand
CCTAAAGAGAGCAGCCCGGAAAATGGAGCGCAGCTGGAGGAAAACAAAACTAGAGGTATTTCATATTGCTTGGCGGGAAAGTAACCTATCCTACATAAAAGCATTAAAAACTGCTAGATCTGATTAGTTTTCGTCTCTTTTAGAAGAAAATAAACATAACCCCAAGTAGTAATTCAATACAGTGGCTAAATAACGAAAAATAAAGCATCAACAAGTGCAATTCCGCTCATTCTCTACTATAGGAGAGGAAGATTTGTATAAACCATCTAATAAACCAAAATAAACCAAAATAAATCATCTAAACCAACAACATGTATGTTAGACCCTATTCCATCTAAGCTCCTAAAATAAGTGCTTCCAGAAGTCATAGATTCTCTTCTGGCTATTATTAATTCATCACTGCCATTAGGATATGTCCCAAAAACCTTCAAACTGGCTGTTATTAAGCCTCTCATCAAAAAAACACAACTTGACCCCA
>NW_015556690.1:0-898 GCF_001515605.1 Sinocyclocheilus anshuiensis | reverse complement strand
AGATATCATCAGGAAACACGGTGTTAGCTTTCACTGTTATGCTGATGATACTCAGCTCTATATTCCTTCATGGCCCGGCGAAACATACCAATTTGAAAAACTAGCGGAATTGATAGTCGATATTAAAAAGTTGAGTCCTCTGCACAATGTGACTTTGCTGCAGCCTGGAATTGAACATCTTGAGTACTTTTACTATTAAAGGGTCAGTCATATGTGAGATAATTAACCTTTATTAGTTATGCTACTAGTATTTGTTGTGGTATCAAAGTACTTAAAGTGATATTTAAATAATAACTTAAATTAATAAAAAATGTGCTCAGCAAAAAATAAAAAAATGAAATCTGATCTGTAACTCAAAACACGTAATGATCCAAACCATGAGATTTGTGATCCGCTGCACCCCTACACACTTGACTTGTCATTTGAAGAAAATACAAACAAAAAAATACAATGCTGATTTGTCCACAGTGAAGTTCAGTCAATATTATTTATACTCAGGCTAGTTAAAAAATTAATTGTGGGCTACCAAGAAAAATACCTGCCCAAAGCGCTAACAGGGATTTTGAAATTTTGCATATATTATAGTATAGATTATAGTATGCTGATTTAGACAGACAACAGATAATATGCACAATAATAACAATATGATCGCATAAACCTAGCACGAGCGTTTTACTGAAAACGACTAAATAAGCCTAAGCAACATGGATAGCCTTAGCAACAAACATGTTGCCAATAAACTGAGAGCATTAAAAAGGAACTTAGCTTAGCTTTGTTAAGACATTCAGAGATGATAATGGAGAATGAAGCATAGCCAGCTGTGACGTGGATGCTTGATCTCTTGATTTCCTCCTTCATGCGGGGAGCGCGGATCCCATCTGAACTTGTTCTTGAGTCA
>NW_015556689.1:229-670 GCF_001515605.1 Sinocyclocheilus anshuiensis | reverse complement strand
TATATATATATATATATATATATATATTATTTGAAATTAGATGAGTGAGATAGAAGCTAGCGATCACAGAACTTTTGGCCCCCATTGTATATGTGTATCTATCAATAATATGTGTATCTATCTATTCATAATAAGTTCTTTTTGTTTATTCACTGTAGAATAATTTGTAAAATGGCAAAGCACTATCACATCACTCCTGTTCAATCCTATTGTTTCATATTAGTTATATTAAATCTTTCTTTGTGGACCACACTTATGCCTACTTCTTTAAAAAAAAAAAATTTGATAACCTTCTTCAATGACAAGCACATCTTCAATGTCTTGCTGCTTGTTTGTGTGCACATTGTATCTTAAAGATGATTGATTGTTACATGCAACCCTGTCACATTTAAAGTGAAAGATCCCATCAATTACAGTTTCAGAATGTGTAGAGCCTGAATC
>NW_015556689.1:0-198 GCF_001515605.1 Sinocyclocheilus anshuiensis | reverse complement strand
ACAGAGGTGTGACGTGCGTTCTTTTCGGCTCATTAAAGATTAATCTTGCAGCGGCATTTTGGATTAATTTAAATATATATATGATAGGCCTATAGACTACCAGTCAAAAGTTTTTGAACAGTAAGATTTTTGATGCTTTTTAAAGATGTCTCCTCTGCTCACCAAGCCTGCATATATTTGATCCAAAATACAGCAAAA
>NW_015556688.1:1732-2136 GCF_001515605.1 Sinocyclocheilus anshuiensis | reverse complement strand
CTGCCCTGTTTTTTTTTTTTTGTTATTATTATTATTAATATTTTACATTTATGCCTTCTCAATGTACCAAGGTGATGATTTCTGATTTTTTTTCATTCGATAATAAATCGAAAATAAGTCGGTTAGTATTGACTGGCAGAACAGAATCGATGCGCGGGACTCGATGAAAAAGAGAAAGCGGCCAGAAGAAGCAGTGAAATGTATCTACATCACTGACCTGTTCAGAGCTTCAAGTGCAGGTCAATTTCATCTGTAAATACGCTAGATAGTCTTGTCTTTATTAATGTAGTTGAATATTAAACTGCTAGCACCTGTTAGGCTATCAGTAGCACCTCATTATTATCATCATTCAGAATACTGTGCTAAAGGACATCAATATCGATTGTAAAGTTACATTAAAAAAT
>NW_015556688.1:0-252 GCF_001515605.1 Sinocyclocheilus anshuiensis | reverse complement strand
TCTGGCACATCCAACTGTTAATTTCATCAATGCATTGGCAGAGGGAGTCAATGGGTCTGTAGTCATTTGGCGATAAGGCTAGGTAAATCTGGGTATCATCAGCATAGCTGTGATAGGCAATTTGGTTCTTTCTCTCATTATTTGACTTAGTGGGAGCATATACAGGCTAAACAACAGCGGTGCAAGAATTGAGCCTTGTGGGCCTCCGCATGTCATGGACATCCACTTAGACTTATGCTCACCTATACTCAC
>NW_015556687.1:0-503 GCF_001515605.1 Sinocyclocheilus anshuiensis | reverse complement strand
TGGGCACAAACTTGACATGTCTTGACATAAGCGGTAACATCTCTAATCATTGAAGGCCACCAGAAAGAATTCTGTAGCAGGTTGATTGTGCGTGAGATCCCTGGATGACCTGAACATAGAGTTGTGTGAACCCACTGCATGACTCTGTGGCGAAGAGCATGGGGTATGTAATGCTTGGTTGGGGGGCAGTCGGCTGGTGGTGGTTCTTGCTGATGGGCTCGTTGAATTTCCTCCATGATGTCCCAAGTAACTGGTGCGATGATGACGGTTGGGGGCAGTATAGTTTCAGGTGGACCAGGAATGACAAGAGAGTCATGGCGTTTTGACAGAGCATCTGCTTTACTGTTCTTACTTCCGGGTCTGTATGTAACTGTGAACTGGAAGCGTGTAAAAAACAGGGACCATCGAGCTTGGCGAGGATTCAGACGTTTGGCAGTTTTGATGTACTCCAAGTTCTCGTGGTCTGTGATAACTTGGAACGGATGGACTGCCCCCTCTAACCA
>NW_015556686.1:613-800 GCF_001515605.1 Sinocyclocheilus anshuiensis | reverse complement strand
GGCTTTCTGTGCCAAGTCTCGCAACTGTTGAGCATTCATTGTTCCCGCGAAGTGGCTTACTCCAGGATGGAGGTTTCTCAGGAAGAGAGTTTTGAAGTTCAGATCGTCTTCAATGTTCGGTTCGTTGCGAGTTCCGAAGTATGCTCGTCTGAGTCGGCTGTAGTAGGCTTGGGGAGATTCATGACGT
>NW_015556686.1:0-312 GCF_001515605.1 Sinocyclocheilus anshuiensis | reverse complement strand
GACATCCTGGCTGCCTGGCACACTTGGGGTGAATTTGCCAATGTTTCTGGCGAGCTTGTCGAGGTCTTTGAGGTACAAGCTATGCGATGCTCTGTGGCTGGCTGGAGCAAGTTCTTTTAGCTTTGTTGTGAGGTAAAGTTCTTCAGAGGGAGTCGGTGAATGTTTCAGCACTGCCCCCTCCCCCTTTTGCTCACGTGTCAGTCGAGGAACAGGTGACCCGGTCCTGCTTGGCAGGGGTGAGACGGATGCCCGTCGTGTCTTTGTAGGCTCAGTTCCTCTCTGATGCTGTCGGACTTCTCTTTGATGTAGTCC
>NW_015556685.1:415-529 GCF_001515605.1 Sinocyclocheilus anshuiensis | reverse complement strand
TGCATTGAAATTTCATAATTCTTGTTACCAATTTCAATATAAAAAGAAATAAATAAAAATACTAGCCTAAAGCCTAAGTAAAAACAAGCTTATACTTAAGACAAGTAAACAGCC
>NW_015556685.1:0-163 GCF_001515605.1 Sinocyclocheilus anshuiensis | reverse complement strand
TAAATTTTAACAGCAGCTAAATTAGGCTGCTTTAGAGGAATAGCTCACCCAAAAATTAAAGGTCTGATGTTGTTCTAAACCTGTATGAGTTTCCTGCTGCTGTTGAATATAAAAGTAAATATTTGGAACAATATTGGTAACCCAACAGTTGCTGGGCCCCCAT
>NW_015556684.1:654-833 GCF_001515605.1 Sinocyclocheilus anshuiensis | reverse complement strand
CCGCGCTATCAAACGGCTTCGGTTCAAGATGCTCACTATCAAGCACATAATATCTCAAATCCACTGGTTTGTCTGGTTTGTTTCGATAGATCTCAAAGACGCTTATTTCCATGTTTCCATCTTTCCTCAACACTGGAAGTTCCTGAGGTTTGCTTTCGGGGGCGAAGCATACCAAAATA
>NW_015556684.1:0-245 GCF_001515605.1 Sinocyclocheilus anshuiensis | reverse complement strand
GTCAAACAGTTTCAGAGACTGTTGGGTCTGATGGCAGCTGCGTCCAACGTGATACCTTTTGGCCTGCTGTCCATGAGACACTTGCAGTGGTGGCTCAGGACCAAGGGATTTTCCCAGAGGGGGAATCCGCTTCGCATGATCAAGGTCACGCGGCGATGCTTATGTGCCTTGGACATGTAGAAGAAACGTTGGTTCCTAGATCAAGGCCCAATGTTAGGGGCTCCTTGTCGTTGTGTAACGCTAAC
>NW_015556683.1:0-787 GCF_001515605.1 Sinocyclocheilus anshuiensis | reverse complement strand
ATATGCAGAAAATTATGTCTTTACATACAGTTTTGAATAGTGCAAACTGTAAAGTGTTTAAAACCACTGAAAATCAATTTAGCAAAATTCAGTAGCCTAAAACGGGATAAATTCAAGTGATAGATTACTGCCATCTGTTGGTGTTTAAGCAGGCAGCTGACATCTCTTATAGACCTCCTGGACTCAGATCACACAGACAGAATAAGCACTTCAGTTTATTGACTGACACAGATTTAATGATGATGACACCTTCAATGCTGCTCAACCGGTGCTGAAAACTACTATACCACTTCTGAGATAACAGCAAAACGGCAAAACTTTGTTCTCTTATGGGATGAGAGCAAAATGATGCAAAATATAATGGATTTTATTGACTTTCTATTGAAACATAGTTTCTGATTATAGTGCTTATTTAGCTAATTATTTTGTTTATTTTATTAGGTAATTGTTGATTTGTTGAACATCAGTGAATATCATTTTAAGGACATATTTAGATTGTTGATTAAATATTATACTATAAATATATTATATACTCTTATATATACTCTTATTTGTATTATGATGTTTTTGTACAGGGAAGATGTTGATGTCTGTCACTGTGTTTATCTGGCACAATAATACACAGCTGTGTCTTCAGCTTGCATATTCTTTCCTTGCAGTGTTATTGTGTTACTGGAAGTGTCTCTGGTGATACTGAACTTGCTTTTCAGTGAATCCTTGCATGCTACGCTTCCATCACTCAAGATCAATCCAATCCACTCCAGAGCTTTTCCTGCAGGCTGACGAA
>NW_015556682.1:646-1487 GCF_001515605.1 Sinocyclocheilus anshuiensis | reverse complement strand
ATATAAAACATGACAAATATGGATTCAGTACTGTATATAAAAATAGTAAAGGCATAATCAGAAAAAAAAACAAACCTTGTGCATTATAGAGAATAATATTCTGAATATTTTACAGGTGGTTTGATACCTTTATCTCAAATGGTGTCAGAGTTTAATTCATTTAAGTGGGTACAGTATATAAAACGTATGAAAAATATGGATTCAGTACTATATATAAAAACAATAAAGGCATAATCAAAGAGTGTCAATTTAATGAATTTAAGTAGGTACAGTATATTAAAAATGGAAATATGGTTTCAGTACTTTATATAAAAACAATATTGGCATAATCTGAAAAACCAAGCCTTGTGCATTATAGGGAACAATATTCTGAATATTTTACAGTTGTTTTGATACCTTTATCTCAAACGGTGTCAGAGTTTAATTTATTTAAGTGGGTACAGTATATAAAACATGAAAAATATTGATTCAGTACCGTATATAAAAACAATACAGCCATAATATGAAAAAACAAGCATTGTGCATGATAGGGAATATTTAGAGATTTTTACAGTTGGTTTGATACCTTTATCTCAAACGGTGTCAGAGTTTAATTAATTTAAGTGGGTACAGTATATAAAACATGACAAATATGGATTCAGTACTGTATATAAAAACAGTAAAGGCGTAATCTGAAAAACCAAGCCTTGTGCATTATAGGACATAATATTCTGAATATTTTACAGTTTGTTTTATACATTTATCTCAAACGGTGTCAGAGGTTAATTAATTTAAGTGGGTACAGTATATAAAACATGACAAATATGGATTCAGTACTGTATATAAAAACAGTAAAGGCATA
>NW_015556682.1:0-151 GCF_001515605.1 Sinocyclocheilus anshuiensis | reverse complement strand
TGATACATTTATCTCAAACTGTGTCAGAGTTTAATTAATTTAAGTGGGTACAGTATATAAAACATGACAAATATGGAGTCAGTACTGTATATAAAAACAATAAAGACATAATCTTAAAAACCAAGCCTTGTGCATTATAGGGCATAATATT
>NW_015556681.1:0-838 GCF_001515605.1 Sinocyclocheilus anshuiensis | reverse complement strand
CTTTTTTTGTTTGTTTAGATAAATCGCTCAGAGAGGTTTGACCAATCAATTAGACAGACTAGGTTATTTATTTGTACAAATCATCCAAGCACCCCATTCCTAGCCATTTATAATATACATTTGATTAATATGACTAAATATTATTAAATTGTAAAGAAATTGCAGATCCATCTTTGATTGTCAAAGTAACCGGTGCAGTTCCCTCTTAGCTAATTAGATTTCACGTAGCATTTTCATCGGTCAGTCGTGGAAGTCCGTTAACTTTTGACGAGGTTTAGTTATTATTGTGTTATAGAGGGGTTTGACCAACCAGTTAAACAGACAGATTACTAGGTTATTTATTTGCACAAATCATCCAAGCACCCCAATCCCAGCCATTTCTAATATACTTTTGATTAATATGACTAAATATAGAACCCCAATCCCAGCCATTTCAAATATACTTTTGATTAACATGACTAAATATTATATTGTAATGAAATTAAAGATCCATCTTTGATTGTCAAAAGAATTCCAGCTAATTAGATTTCACGTAGCATTTTAATCGGTTAGTAATCGGAAGTCTGATTTGTTGATAACTTTTGACAATGTTTAATCCATGTGCGAAAAGAATTAATTTCTAGCGCAAGAGCACGGAGACACCGTTTGAGTGCGCACACGGGTACACTGAGCACGAGGAGAGATTCGCGATTGCAACGGACACGTTTTAAGTGCGCGCACACTCTCTGGGAGAGAGCAGCGCATATCTGAGAGCGCGCGTCCGGTTTAGTGTGAGAGCAAAGGAAATCCATGCGCGAGCGGAGAGATTCGCGCTCGCGCATCATAGCAATGTACTTTC
>NW_015556680.1:1542-1717 GCF_001515605.1 Sinocyclocheilus anshuiensis | reverse complement strand
ATTGATATATTAAAAAGATTTTTAACATTGACAAAACAGGTAACAGGTCCACTGAAGTGCCTTGAAATGCGCAGGGTTATTCTATGTGGTGTGTGCTGCGGCTGCTTAATCATTTTCACAAATACATGCCGTAAAATAAAAAGATAACATGAAAATATGTATATAAAATACCCCC
>NW_015556680.1:0-1379 GCF_001515605.1 Sinocyclocheilus anshuiensis | reverse complement strand
ACAACGTCGTTTGCACTGCGCTCTTGCGTTACTTGATCTTTTTATTTTGGTGCGTCAATCTGTAGAGTTACTTAGTATAGGAAATTATGATCCGCACTCACGAGAACAATCTTCTTTTTTCTTTTCTTTTACATTCATTACTGATGGGAAAGGACACAAACGTTTCGGCTCAAAGCCTTCCTCAGTGTGTCATATAGGCTACAATTGGTAATAAAAACGTCACACAAAAAAACATGGTTAGCCTCCTATACTTTTACTATAGTAATACCATTACTATATGCAATAATACATTTATTATTCTTTTTTTTAAATAAATGTTTTAATAGATTATGACATCACAAAATATCAGGGAGTGAGATCTATTTGATTGTGATGCGAAGGAGGGTTACTGTAAGCCCCATCAGAAATGGGTTGCGGTGCAGAGGGACGGGACGAATGACAGATCATTGCAGGGTAAGTAGTGTAGACTATCTGTGCTATCGGCTCAGTGCTACCTCCGGTAAGTTAGTCCGTCTGTTTATTAGTCATATACATCTTCAGATCAGGTTTTTTAACTTATTAGAGGTACAGAACGCCACACAGCTACTTTTCGGCATTGCACCAAGCAAAAATCAATCGAAATCATCACAAAAAGTAAAGATCAAGCGCCTAACAAGGTCTCCGCGCGTTAATTCGAATGGTTTGTTTTCCCCCACGTCATAAACGGTTATGACGTTTTTGTGGGCGTTCCCAGCAATGCCGAACAACTTTGAAAAGTAAACAAATTATTTAAAAACTGGATATTTGCAGAAATAGCATTTTAATAAACACCTTGAGCGAACAAATTGGTGTTTCAAACCTTATAGACATTAATTTAAAAATAAAAAAGCAGCTATTTCGTGGAATGACTCATAAGCTGTAACTAAAAACAGGTGTTACATCTGGCCGATTACTCTTGCTGTCGCAGCAAAACAAGAGTCCGCGTGTGCTTACTTTGTCGTGGAGGCCAGTGGTTAAGTAGCCTGCAGCGCACTTTAACGTTTGGAGCAGAAAATAACACTTTTGTAAGTATAAACTTGCGTCGCACGTTCAGGCTGATGTAAAGCACGTACAAGATTTAATGTAACGTAAATAACGCTTTAAGAGGCAGCTACAGGTAGTCTCTAATAAAACAACACGAACAGCTCAAGTTTTGCTAAAAGTTAACAAAGCGGCAGCCATCGAACCGTCACTTTCGCTCTCATGTTATCATTTACTTGTATAATCTGTTGTGCATGTGCTTCGTGTTGTGGTTTGCATTGGAACTATGCTTGTAATTTCTCTCCACACACTCTCCAACTCCAACAAACGCACACATTGCGCAATTCGGTATCCCTATTGTGAAAACTGAGAGAATATAG
>NW_015556679.1:0-516 GCF_001515605.1 Sinocyclocheilus anshuiensis | reverse complement strand
AACCATTACAACAGAATCCAGAAAAAAATTAAAACATAAAAAACGTAATTTGAGAAAAAATTAAATTGATTTCACAGAGAATCCAGAAAAGTTAAAACAGAAAAAATAAATTTAGGAAAAAATAAAACAGAATTTGTTTTTTTGTTAAACATTTAGTAAATTGTTTGTAAATTGTTTACTGGCGCAAACCCCCTGTCAAACCTGCATAAAAGTGAAGTAAGTGATTATTCCCGACCTCATGATAATGTTTGTGTAATTGTTTAAATGAGCGCACGGACACACACACACACACACACTAGGGCTGGGACAATAAATCGATGCATCGCGATTCGAGAAATGATTCTGCATCGTTTCTGAGATTTTCCAAAGGCATCGCGATTCTCTCTTGAATGGATTCTGAGCTTAGTTTTTAACAGCAGATGGCACTGTGTGCTTTAGAAATAGCCGTACTCTGCTTGCTTCCAGTTCCTTACACACACACACCACTTGAACCTAAAATAATCATTCATAAAGTTC
>NW_015556678.1:0-863 GCF_001515605.1 Sinocyclocheilus anshuiensis | reverse complement strand
AAGCAGCTTTGTGCTTGTTTCAGCTGCTGTAGCTGTAGGCCACGGAGCTTGTGATATTCGGGGAAAATGCTGGAGAGCCTGTGCAGCCCGCACAGCTTGCAGTGACATCCTGTAGAGCCTGTACAGCCTGCACCGCTAGCAGAGGCAGCCTCTTGCTAGTGTGTGCTATAGGAGCTGAAGGCCACTGAAAAGGAAAAGGATTACAAGTAACAGGAGGAAATACTGAGATGTGAGGGCATGTGTTGCAAGCGTAAGCAGCTTTACGCTTGTTTCAGATGCTGTAGCTGTAGGTCACAGGGGCTTGTGATATTCGGGGGAAAAATGCTGCACAGCTTGCAGAGGCAGCCTCACGCTAGTGTGCTACGGTAGCTGGAGACCACTGAAAAGGAAGAGAGGTTAGAAGTAGCAGGAGAAATATGACGACTTTGACAACATCATAAAATTACGAAAATACATGCTTTTCCTCTTAACCACACAATTAGTAGTAAGTAGTGAAACAGCTAGCCAGTCAAGCAGCACATCAGCTGGTAGAGACTTGGAGAGAGGTGCCTAGCAGTATGCCCAACGCATGCGAATTAGGTTGCTAGTTGTACTTGTTCAAAAATAATAATAATATTAATAATAGTTTCTTTATGATACACCTTATTTGTTGGTTTGCACCTATAATTGTAAACTGTTTAACTTTTCATGAAAATCGAATCTTTTTCATCTTATCTGTCTATCCGAGTAAAATGTGTAATTTAAAATACAGGTAAAAAGCTAGTGAAAATGAATACAGAAAATTTGAGTAATTTCAATGCGTGTTCTACGCAGGTTACAAAAAAAATGACATCAACATCCATAATGTCATCACGTCGTTTAAC
>NW_015556677.1:708-849 GCF_001515605.1 Sinocyclocheilus anshuiensis | reverse complement strand
GATGGTGGTTACAGGGGAATTAGGAAGGGGAAGATCAGGGCAGATATAAAACCCCTGAAGGAAATGAGTAGATACCGAAGTATCACTCTGATCCGGACGAAAGCGCTGACGCCTTGTCTGGATCCCATCCCTTAGGGCTTG
>NW_015556677.1:0-198 GCF_001515605.1 Sinocyclocheilus anshuiensis | reverse complement strand
TGCAGCAGGTCAGCCTGATATGCTTGGAGCATCACCATCAGGTGCAAGGAAGCAACAGCCTGACCTGCTGCTGCTGCGTATGCCCTGCCATTCAAGCGAGATGTATTCTGAAGGGGCTTAGATGGCAAGGAGAGAGTCTTAAGAGAGGACTTTTCACCCATAGAGAGATAGCTGGCCAGCGTCTCTCTATAGGGGGCA
>NW_015556676.1:1193-1693 GCF_001515605.1 Sinocyclocheilus anshuiensis | reverse complement strand
TCAGTGGACCGAAACTTTGCTTGTGCTCATAACAATAAATTGCAACATTTATCAAGTAAAGATAGTGTGCTAATTTTTATTTTTTTGGTGCAATTTTGTATATTTTGGAAAATTGGATTTTCCTACGCACCTATCATTTTTTCAGGTGTGCTGAGTTTGTGTTGATTGAAAACTAATAATTAGAAAAGCAGTGCACCTCATTCATGGAAAGTTTCAGGGACGTATAATTTATAAAATTACATCAAATTGATCAAAAGTTTGTAATACAATTGTCTACTTTCCGCTGTTATATCAGGGTTCATTGTTTAACAAGTTAATGAAGATTTACTGTTTTTACTTTTGTTGCAGAGTTGAAGGAAGATAATGAGGAGAAAGAAGAATTGAATGAAGTTGAGGAGAAAAATCATGTCAAAAGTGGAGAAAAACCCAAACAGAAAGATTTAAATAAAAAAAGAGCCAAGAAATATTTCACCTGCACTCAGTGTGGAAAGAGTTTCACA
>NW_015556676.1:660-980 GCF_001515605.1 Sinocyclocheilus anshuiensis | reverse complement strand
ATCTTCACATGAGAGTTCACACTGGAGAGAAACCATACACATGTGATCAGTGCGGGAAGAGCTTCACACAATCATCAAGCCTTAAGATACACATGAACATCCACACTGGAGAGAAACCACACACATGTGATCAGTGCAGCAAAACATTTGTGAGGGCTTCACACCTGAAGCAGCACCTGAGGGTTCATACAAAGGAGAAGCCACATTCATGTTCTTTGTGTGGAAAGAGTTTTTCATGTTTACAATATTTGAAACTACATCAGAAAATACATGCTGCTGTGAGAGAGTACATGTGCTTTGAGTGTGAAAAGACTTTTACT
>NW_015556676.1:0-383 GCF_001515605.1 Sinocyclocheilus anshuiensis | reverse complement strand
GTGTTCACACTGTGACAAGAGATTCAGTCGGTCAGGAATCCTGAAATCACATGAGAGGATCCACACTGGAGAGAAACCGTATCACTGCACTGCATGTGGGAAGTGTTTCAATCGTTCATCTGCTCTACACAGACATACAAAAAACATTCACAGTAAGCAGATCATCTTCAGATCCAGCATTTTCAGATCTGATGCTGCATCCTCAACAAATCCTCATCAAACGTAATTTATTCCAAGTGCGCTCTTTTATCTGGGTCATGAACGATGCCCCGTTCATGAATGAATCTCTCTTTTGAGTCGATTCTGTTCAAGGTCCTGAACAAACAAGGTTGCACAAAGGTGTGCATTTGTTCAGTTCCCTGCACGCACTGAATCGTCTGAAG
>NW_015556675.1:779-902 GCF_001515605.1 Sinocyclocheilus anshuiensis | reverse complement strand
GTTTTAAATAGGAAAAATATGGAAACTCTTTGGTCATTTTTGAGCAAGATACAGATTCAATGATCTATGCTAAGCTACAGCTAAAAGTGCTACCGCCAGACCCGGAGATCGGCTGAATGGATT
>NW_015556675.1:0-221 GCF_001515605.1 Sinocyclocheilus anshuiensis | reverse complement strand
TAGCATACGTCATCTTTAATTTAATAGCATTAGAGCTGCTCCATTGCAGCGGCTTAGTACTGTAATCACGCGATTTACCGGTGGTACAGAGTACCCGTCAACCCGGTTCTTGATGCGCTATCTGAAAGCTATCCTCTTCCAGTGTTGCCAAGTCAATTTCCCGCGGAATTGGGCTGCTTTAACCCTCATGTGGTGTTCGGGTCCTTTTTGCTCTGAAAAAA
>NW_015556674.1:720-871 GCF_001515605.1 Sinocyclocheilus anshuiensis | reverse complement strand
AGTAGATGGCAGACAAGTAGTACTTCGATTCTAGACCAAAATGACTTCATGTTCCTATTCAAAGTGTTTGAAGAAATAGCAGAGCAGGTGAGCTATCGTGTCATTGATGCGGAAGCAGTTCAGTTCAGAGCGTCTGAGTAACTTGTGAGAG
>NW_015556674.1:0-224 GCF_001515605.1 Sinocyclocheilus anshuiensis | reverse complement strand
GTATCAGGACTGGATCAAACGCTTTGATGAGCCTGTTGGTTATCTAGGAGAGAAAGATTTGACCAGTGCTGCACCCTTACAAAGTACAGGTGCAGTCAGTGTGGGGTAGGTCTGTGCGCTGTGCCATGCAATGAAAGGTACCATACTCTCAAGAACTGTAAACTTTGTCACCTAGATATCTGATTGGGCAGATAGCTGGTCAACTGATAAAAAAAATAGACACA
>NW_015556673.1:437-546 GCF_001515605.1 Sinocyclocheilus anshuiensis | reverse complement strand
TAAAGAAAAACGTATACACTGTAATCATGAAACAAAGCGACATATCTGTACTAGGCAAGTGTAAAATGACTGTGGATAAAATATATATATATATATATTCTCAACCCCA
>NW_015556673.1:0-131 GCF_001515605.1 Sinocyclocheilus anshuiensis | reverse complement strand
GACTGGTGTCACTATCTCGTGAACGCGCCGGCGGATCTCCACCAAATTCGGGGAATCCCTTCAGCTCTAGGAGCCCTCTCTAACGACACCCTCCGCGCGTCGGTAGCCCCCTGGGATCGCTAGATCGGTCG
>NW_015556672.1:0-1307 GCF_001515605.1 Sinocyclocheilus anshuiensis | reverse complement strand
TAATTAATGGATTTTATAATACAAATAGCAATGTGTAACATTTTAATGCAACACTTTTATTTGTTCCCCACAAATTGTTTTTTCACTAAATGTTTGGATTTCTAAAATTATTGTGCACTGATTTTTCTAGAATAACTTTTGCTGCCTAATTGTCCACTAACCTAGTTTATGATACATTTTTGTCATAGATTATAAATATACATAGGCCTATATTTTTTCATATTTATTGTTTATTTTATTTTTCTTTATAATGAAGTAGTCTGTATCTAGTAGATTGTGAAAGAATGATTATCAGTTCCACACACAGAGATATATAAATTCTACATTTATTTAAATGGGGGGGGTAAAAACTTCACTGGTATCAGATCGGCATCGGCCAATAACGAACCCTAGGTATCGGAGGCGAAAAAGGCGGATCGGAGCATCCCTAAAATATATAATATATATATATGTGGTTAAACGGATCGTAGTTTCGGATCGTTCGGTGGAACATAACTAAAGATATGGTACATGCTGTGCTGCGAGATAATGGCCGCAATATGGTTAAAGCCATCGAAGACTGTGGATTGAACAGTCTTGGCTGCATGGCTCATACTCTCCCGTTAGCCGTGCATGACGGAGTTCTGAGCCAGCGCAGCATTTCCGACTGTATGGCGATAGGGAGAAAGATAGTCGGGCACTTCAAACATTCTCACCTTGTCATGTCCCGACTTGGAGAGATACAGACAGAGCTAGGACTGTCAAAAAAGATGCTGCAACAAGACACTCCGACACGTTGGAACAGTATGTTTTATGATGTCGAGTTTGTTAGCACAGAAGCGAGCACTTGGTGCATATGGGGCAGAATGTAACAGTACGTTTTATATGATGTCGAGTTTGTTAGCACAGAAGCGAGCACTTGTTGCATATGGGGCAGAATTCGAGCTTCCCGCATCTTTCAGCGCATACCAGTGGGGCCTTATTGAAAATGCAGTAACACTGCTTGCGCCTTTCGAAGAACTGACGAGAGAAATAAGTTCACACACAGCAACTGCTTCAGACGTGATTCCCTCTGTTGAGGCTCTGAAACTTTTACTGAACAAGAGTCTTAGTACAGATAGTGGTGTGAAGATGACAAAAGCTACTCTGCTGGAGGCTGTGAAGTAGCGGTTTAACGGCATATACACCGAGCCTTTGTACTTCTTGGCAACGATCCTGGACCCAAGGTACAAAGATCGCTTTTTTGATCAAGCCACCAAACCGCGAGCAACAGAAATGCTACGGAGACAACTGAACAAGATGACAGAACTTGAAAATAGCACGGAGAA
>NW_015556670.1:711-846 GCF_001515605.1 Sinocyclocheilus anshuiensis | reverse complement strand
TTATCATATATCATCATTATATAATATCATAGTTTGTGCAATAACTTATTTACAAATTTAACGTTGAAAGATAATATTGATCATGTTCTATTCTGTAATGTTAATAGAAATCATACACTGTCAGAATAAAAAGGT
>NW_015556670.1:0-150 GCF_001515605.1 Sinocyclocheilus anshuiensis | reverse complement strand
CATTTGAATTTGTAAAGAGCGCGTCAGTCAGCGCGGGCTTTGCTGCTCACGGTCACTGGACTCGCTGCTCGAGATGGAGAAGATCGCCGAAAAAAGGCTTGGATCTGGGTCTGTTCCTCACAGTCGTATGGATTCGGAAGATTTGGATTA
>NW_015556669.1:0-537 GCF_001515605.1 Sinocyclocheilus anshuiensis | reverse complement strand
ATATAAATTCTGTATCATTTTATGAGACGATCATATTATGTTTTAATAGAGCAGTTTTATAGTCTTTCAACAAATATTCTTACGGGGATTGTTCTCTAAAATGTGAAAAGCTTAAAATAAAATATTCACAAAAAAAAAATCAGTTTCTACCCACAAACACTTAACACTTAATAAAGTGAGATGATCTGCTGATAAACTTGAATGACTTGTTTAATGAGTGTTTATAGTCTGAGGATCATCAATATTATCAGCTGCTGAAAATCCTCTTTATTTCATGTCAATAGATCCTGTTTTCACCTCATTCATTATGCTGATGACCTCAGATCTGTTAATTGCCACATTAGGCTCATTTTATTGCTGTCAACAGACTTCAGCAAACAACACAATCGGCTATTGTTGTGACATTACAATCATCATCATCAAACTTTATTAAGGACACACTCGGTCCAAACAAAGACACAACAATAACAGCATACAAAAACACACACAAATACAAAAACCACAATATCACATATTTACATGTGTACTAAAACGCCA
>NW_015556668.1:0-876 GCF_001515605.1 Sinocyclocheilus anshuiensis | reverse complement strand
ACTGAGACTATACTTCAAAGTGTACTAAAATGCTACAAGTATTTATTTAGTAAACTATCAGTACACCTATTCACTTTTAGTATAGTTGCAGTACAAACTAATTTCCAAATCACGAAACACACAAAGGTATGCAGTGTACATTTCAAACCAGATGATTTTGTGGAAGGAACAAGTAGGAGGCGTCTGAAAAAAGGTGCTGTCCCTTCAGTATTTGAGTGGAACCGTGAACGCCAAATGCAGCCGCCGAGGTTAAGTGTTTGGGAACGACAAGAGCGACCACCGCTACCGGAATCAGATATGGAGGAAAACGAAATGGAAATTGATCGTGGACATACAGTCGGACATGATTATTGTTCAGTTCCGGAGCCTGCAGCTCTGGACTTATCACTATGTGAAAATGAGGAGTTGAAGAGAGAGATAGAAGATCTGCGGAAACAGCTGGAGCAAGCCAAGGTGAATAGCCGCTTTGGCCTCCAGAGATTCGCAGGGTCTGATGAGGATATTCGCTTTTACACAAGGTAAAACCATTTTGTGATTATTATTTGTTATGTAAGCCATTAGCACACTGGTAAAGTGTTTTTTATATTTTTTATAGTTTACTAGGCCTAGTATATAGTTTATTAGTGTAATGTGTTAGGATGTGTGTGTGTGTGAGTGTTGAGGGGTGGGCGTGTGCAAAGTCAGTGTAGTTTCCTTATCTGAGAATCAGTTTAAGACTGTAGTAATTACCTAATTATTGTACCATGTGTTATGCCTTAAATGTTTTAAAAGAAACAATTTATTTCTTTGCAGATTTGCAACCTATAAACCAGGGAGCCTCAAATCTGGACCACGAGATCCACTTTCCTACAGAGTTTAGCTCTAACCCTAATCAAA
>NW_015556667.1:0-1566 GCF_001515605.1 Sinocyclocheilus anshuiensis | reverse complement strand
AATTTAATTGAGATGTTATTTTGTAGTGATCATAGCAGCAGTAATCGCTACACAATGATATGGAAATTAATAGTGGAGAAGAATATTATAAGTCATATATCTGAATGTTTGGTATCGAAGAGTTTAATTTTGACATTTTAAAAAAGCACACTCCATAGAGTGATGCTAACAGTCTCAGCAAAGATAACCAAATTGCAGTGGTCTGCTGCAACCACTGCAACCTGACAATAAGTGTGGCATTCATATTGTGCTCTGCACAGATTTTGTGGCCGTGTTTGTGGCATTATATGGTTTGCATAACTGCTTCTAAAGAATCAGGCACTAAAACAGCACAAGCAAGTTTTATGCATTCCTCCCTTTGACTCTATGCACTAAAAGAAAGACCATAAAAAATGTCACATTGTCATATTTAGACTGACAAGTCTAGTTTTAAAGTAAATATTTGTAAATAAAGGACATTTTTAGCAAGAATCAGCCCAGGTTAATAGATTACAAATGTAACTAATAGATACTTCCCCAGTTGGTTACATTAAGAGTTGTAAAAATTTTTTTGAAATGTTATGTTTAAATAGGCATTGCCTAATTAAATCTGCACTAATTGCATACATTTCCAAAACAGAAGTCTGAACATTGGATAAAACTAGGTTCAAATTTCTTGTTGCATTTTGTCACAAAGGGGATTTTGGATATTCTTTTTTATAACTCCATAAAACGTACTCGGTTACTAGCGTAACCTCGGTTCCCTGAGATACGGGAACGAGTACTGCACCTTGCTTAAGACGCTATGGGGAAAACTAGCGTATTTATTATATTTTAAAACTAAACAGTATTTCTCCGAATACTGAAGCCTTTCAATAACGCAGTGTAACTGCACGGCCATTGGTTCGTGCAGTGAATTCAAAAATGAACCAATGGCTCGGCAGCGGAGCTGCATGAGCCTATGGTGACTAAGCCCGCCAGAATGGGCGGGGCATCTGACTATATAAGCGGCACTTCGCTATAGGATCCTCAGGTTACTTCGACCGAAGCGACAACTGAGTCATGCAGCTACATAGCATGGCCAGCAACACAGTACTCGTTCCGTATCTCAGGGAACTGAGGTTACGATAGTAACCGAGTACGTTCCCTATCGATATTTCACTCATACTGCATCTTGCTTAAGACGCTATGGGCAACCAGTACAATCCCACCATGCTATGCTAGAGGAATGACTAGGGAACCAGTACAATCCCGCCGTGCTATGCTAGAGGAACGACTAATACTTGAACTTGCCTTGAGCACCAATGGGGCCCAGAGGGACCAAGTATTTTGCAGGGAAGCCCAGCAGGAGGCGATAGGGCCAAACTCGCAGAGGTCGGCCCGGCTCTGAGTAATCGTTCCAAGATAAATTGTACAGCCTCGGAACCCAGTGGGGGCCAAGAGCGTACAGTGAAGGCGGCAAACGCCTGAGCACTGCACTGTAAAACCCGATAAGTTCAGAATACTCAATTTTTGTGGACGCCGATTACTTCAAAAATTTTAATTAAGCAACTCAAATTTTTTTAAGTTAACATTAATTATAAATAA
>NW_015556666.1:1512-1649 GCF_001515605.1 Sinocyclocheilus anshuiensis | reverse complement strand
TATATATATATATATATATATGGGCAATATCACTCGAGTACGAGAGCGATACCGGCTCCATATCAGCATGGCTGTGATTAGGCCGAGTGCCGGAGGCAATCACAGCCTAGGGCCGGTATCGCTCAAGTACGAGAGTG
>NW_015556666.1:0-1456 GCF_001515605.1 Sinocyclocheilus anshuiensis | reverse complement strand
AGTACGAGAGTGATATTGCGTTTATACAACAGTTCGACGGAACATATGTGTAATTAAACAAGAAACAACGGAGTGCCTAATAAAACCCTCTTTTTTGCGGAACTACTTCCTTCCGCCACGGATTCAAAGCTCAAGTTGACAGTTAAACATACGTCACTTTTAGAATTCGTATCAAGGGCATGTGCTGCTTCAGTTAGGTTATTAGTGAGAAATAATGAGGTTATAAGAGAGAAACAATGCGGCAAGACGTGCATCCAAATGAGAGAGAGAGAGACCGCGAAGCTAGACGTTTCTTCTTATATTAACTAACGTACTCAACGATTAGCTCAGTGAATAATAATAAAAAAAAAACATAGACCCGGCTAGAACCAGCGGAATGATACAAAATTGTGAAAGGGCGTTCCTGTAGCGATACCAGTACAATATCTCACGGTTCTCAACCAATCAGATTTGAGAACCAGAACAAACTGTTGTATAAATATATTTATGTTCACTACAACAAATACAAAGAAAATACAAAGAAAAAAACACAGAATTCTCCTGTAATTCATGTGTGTCTGCTGTTGAACATTATTAATGGACATATTAAATAAACTAGTAACAGTGTGAAAAGTGTGTTTTAAGGGTTTACGTTCTAAATGTCCACAGGGCAAAAGTTTCCACAGTTAAAAGAACATCCATTCATAGCCGTATATTATTTCAGTATATTAAGATATTTCTAAAGATCCCACCCTGTTAAAACAGTTTCTAAAATATTTGCACAATGGCAATAAACATTGTCTTTTAATTGTGTTTTCTGTCACTTAAGAGGGGCTATAAAGACCTCAGAAAACATTGGTGCATAGCCTGAAATATAATTTTGTCTTTGCTAAAGTTTCCCATTGTAGCAAATGCATCTCCCTCAGGGAGCACCACTTTAAAGCTGAGTGTGACTAATTAAAAAGGAATAGCACGCCTACGCTGCTGCTAGAGTTGCAAATACTGAGGATTTTGCTGAGCTCTGATAAGACTGCAAAGAACTTGCATTCTTCCTGACTGCTTTGTAGATTTGTCTTATTTTTCTCTCTTCACAACTCAATCTGGTTGTCCCCGTTCGAGATATTAGTAGTGCTGTGAGATGAGAAGACTCTCTGTCCAACAAACTGCTTAAATAATGTAAATGTGAGACATACATTAAAATGCACCTTTGGAAGAGTGAATAATCCAACCCTAAAACATTTAACAAAAACTTCTATAAGGTCAGTTAATTAAATAAAAATGCATTGGGTCAGCATTAGGGCTGTGCGATATTGAAGAAAAATGCGATATGCGATAAATTAAACTCATTAAATAATGCGATATTCGATATGCGATATGATAATGCTTAAAGTGCCACATGCTCAGATGAAAGTTTTACTCAGTAAGTTCTGTGAACTTACAGTGGGTACGGAAAGTATTCAGACCCCCTTCAATTTTT
>NW_015556665.1:0-1151 GCF_001515605.1 Sinocyclocheilus anshuiensis | reverse complement strand
GGGTAGATCCTGCTAGCTGTTCTCACCATGTTGGGCAGGGCTTTATGAATATCTATCTTTCTAGCACTGAGGTCGTTTGTTCCGGTGTGAAGAATGATGTGTGACGGTGCACCTAACACACCGTCTCGCAGCAGCCTCACAGCTGAGTGTGAGGAGGGACACCAGAACTTCTTCACAGATCTCCCCGGAAACAGTCGTCTGAGGTCAAGATGATGGCCGTTAGAATCACAGAGTATTACAATGTTGTCTTTGCTCTTCTGTTCTCTGCTGGTGCTCATGAATGGTGGTGGTGTTCTTGTAGGTGGATGACTCTGTGTAATGCTGCTCTTGAGGTTGTGAGAGGTTGCAGGAGTGAAGGAACTCTGAGACTGAGAGCTGATGCACTGCTGATGTTGAGTTGTGTTTGTGGTGTGTTCAGGAGTTGGGGTGTTGTGTGTTTGGGTGCTGACACTCTCTTGGTGTTGTTTAGTGTGTAGCTGGTTTCTGGTCTCCTCCAGAAGTCTCTCCAGTGTGTGGCCGTGTTGGTCTCTTCTGGCCAGTTCCTCTCTCACCCTCCTCAGCTCCTGGCGCAGCTCTTGCAGCTCTCCTCCTCCAGATGTCTTACAGCAGAGCAGAGCTGTTGAAGTTGTTGCACACTGTGGTGGCTGGTCAGGTTTAGCAGATGATGGATATTGTTGCTAGTTTTCTCTTTAAACAGAAAGAAGTCCTGCTCCAGCTCAGCGATGTTATCTCTTAAAGCCTTTATCTTAGGAGACGCAGGAGTGCTGGTGTGTCTGTGTGTTTGAGGAGATCTTGAGCTGGTGTCAGAGATGGTCACTGATGTGGTGCAGGGCACTTCTACTGTGTGGCTCTTCATTTCAGGATCTTTCTTAATCTTCTGAACCTCCTGTTTAAGGTTTCTGAAGTTCCTCTGGAATTCATTGAGTCTGGTTTCCGGTCCCTGGACCATGACTGTGCCATTATGATAAAGATTCACAATCAACTTTGTGTCGTTCTCTCCTTCTAGAGTGAGTTGTCTACCTTTGCTGATGCCTCCTTTTCTCATACATGTCATGTTGGAGCAGAGGACGGTGTGCCAGGATGATGGGTGTTCAGTAAAGAAGAGTAGGTTACACAGGACTCTGTTGTTTTCTGGTCCACTGTAGTCAGAC
>NW_015556664.1:0-532 GCF_001515605.1 Sinocyclocheilus anshuiensis | reverse complement strand
AACGATTTAACGTTAGCGCTGCCGTTGAACAGCGTGCACGTCGTTCCCATCACTCCAGTGCACCTCTTCTTTTCAATCCTTGCCGTTGAACAGCGTGCACGTCGTTTACATCACTCCAATGCACTTCTTCTTTTCAATCCATCACGTTGGCATATTACGAATAATAATCCATAAACAAGTGCATTTTGTTGCACAACATCGTAAGGTTAGAAATCGAGCATCGAATTTTTTTATATGTTACATTTGTGAGTACCTGGCGATCTGCCAGGACGTTACGCGCTAATCTAACGTTACAGTAAACATGGGCACACGAGCAACAATGAAAGCTTGTATGTATTTTATTTAAATAAAATCCCTCGAATCCAATCATTCCTCATAGTTTCATCCTGTTAGGAGCTAGCAATTAGATTAAACGGTCATTCTGCACGATCGCGATTGTACGGAAGCCCTGAACTTGGTTTATTTTGTGTTTCAGGAAAAGAAAAATTATCACTATAAATGTTAGATATTTTGGTATACAGTGTTATTAACA
>NW_015556663.1:0-549 GCF_001515605.1 Sinocyclocheilus anshuiensis | reverse complement strand
ACCCCGTGGAGGCTTGCGGGACTTCGCGCACAGCGAACAAAAGGGATTCCAGCCATTTATCCTAATTTTTGCCGTATTCGTGAACGAACTTTTGGTTTTCAATATCCCAATTTTTGGCGTCTTCGTGAATGAACTTCTGAATCATGGTCTTCAACGTGCTATTAAATCGTTCCACCAGACCGTCTGTTTGTGGGTGATAGACGCTGGTGCAGACCGATTTAATGCCCAATAATTCGTAAAGTTCGTGTATTGTACGTGACATAAACGCCGTGCCTTGGTCAGTGAGAATCTCTTTCGGGATCCCCACTCAGGAGATTATATGAAACAGGGCCTCCGCCATACTTTTTGCGGAAATGTTGCGGAGTGCCACTGCCTCAGGATATCACGTTGCATAATCCACGAGGACTAATGCAAAGCGATGGCCCCGTGCTGACCGTTCTAATGGCCCGATGAGGTCCATCCCAATTCTCTCGAAGGGGACCCTCATAAGAGGAAGAGGGCGCCATGGCACTTTTGGGGAGGCCGGGGGATTCACTAACTGACATTCAC
>NW_015556662.1:1392-1551 GCF_001515605.1 Sinocyclocheilus anshuiensis | reverse complement strand
CAGAATAGCCAATAAAATGTGTGTTTCATTTATAAAGAATCATTGTTGGTGTCGTATAATTTTAATGTTAAAACCTTTGCTAAAAAGATCCTTGCTGCCTAGCTCGTAGCTTACTCATAATAATTACTATAATAGCTTATAACTTATCAAAACATGTAT
>NW_015556662.1:666-1133 GCF_001515605.1 Sinocyclocheilus anshuiensis | reverse complement strand
TTACAAATTTAAGTAGTCAAGTTATCTACATCTGGTGGAGAAAAATAAGCTGGCAAAGATTCGACTGAGAAATTAATGACCCAAGACAATATTATGATTTTTGTCTATTTTTATCCGGAAAAATAGATAAAAGACAAAAGAAACAGATTTGTTGTGGCACTGGATACTTTTGTTGTGTATCAGAGCGTGTTGAATGAGTGAAAGTGAAACTCGAGTTGTTCTTTAAAGAATTGAACTGCAGAAAAACGTTTTAATTTTGTCCACCAAGACAAAATAAGTCGCTCTAAGAAAAGTGCACGAAGGAAGAAACTGGCATTTTTCCCCGTTTACTTTCTCTAAAAGGCCTTCATAGTATGATTTGTTGGTGCGTTTTCCACCTCCAAAGTAGTCTATGATAAATAAATCTCCCGGCTTCAGAAGATTAACCTAGCTAGTTAATGCTCTAGCCATTTAATTCACTAAAAAAA
>NW_015556662.1:0-171 GCF_001515605.1 Sinocyclocheilus anshuiensis | reverse complement strand
TAAACAAAGAGCCAAGCTAAGCTATTAGCATTGAAGGCTAGTGGTTAGCACGTAGCATTTGTGTGGTCTCAAATGCAGAAAATGTGTTGCAGTGTGTGAAGTGAATTGCTTAGTTACATCTGAACGTTATCTTTCACTATCTCTCTCCTCTTCTCCTCTCATTGAAAAGGA
>NW_015556661.1:362-588 GCF_001515605.1 Sinocyclocheilus anshuiensis | reverse complement strand
GTATGTATGTATGTATATATATATATATATATATATATATACATATATACATATGTATGTATGTATGTATGTATGTGTGTGTATGTATGTATATATACACACCTTGCTACGTGTACTGTGTTAGGCTAACCGAGACTTGTCATTTGCACTCATATATTGTTGCTCTTTTGTTAGTTTTGACTGCTTTTATTGTCCTCATTTGTAAGTCGCTTTGGATAAAAGCATC
>NW_015556661.1:0-241 GCF_001515605.1 Sinocyclocheilus anshuiensis | reverse complement strand
TGCTTGCACGTACACCGCTTTTATTATTATTGCAGCTTAGATGTTCAAATAGCTGCAGTACTCCGACTTTGCCACAAGGAAAAGTGCGTACGCCTGCTCAGACCCTGACGTGGCGGTAGGTACTTTTCCACGTCAAAGACCGTTTTTATAAATATGAACATTGCCGTGGATTTTTACGTACGCACACTCTAAGATCAAATCTACGGTGGCCGAGAAGTGCAAAGCAAATCACAATTCTGAA
>NW_015556660.1:1425-1579 GCF_001515605.1 Sinocyclocheilus anshuiensis | reverse complement strand
AATAACTTATAAAGTAATTTGAAAACCTTGTGTGAGACGTAATTTAACAAACAGCGTGAGTGAATCATCGTGCGTGTGCTCTCTTTCTCTCTCAAAATACGCAAATGGCTTCAAATCACCACATCGCGTCTGTCTATAAGCGAGCTGCACGCTG
>NW_015556660.1:0-417 GCF_001515605.1 Sinocyclocheilus anshuiensis | reverse complement strand
AAAGATATCGCTGACTCTAAACTGCAACTTCCTACTTTATTAACTTTCTAAAGTGTTAAATTAAGTGGAAAAGACAAGTCCAAAAACTCTTATAATAGCTGGATCTGGCAACACGGAGGCTGCGCCCACGCCCTCAATCACAACTCTCTGAAGACGTGTTCACTCCGCCAGCATCTTGCAGTGATCATTTTCATACCAGGGACGCTAAACATTCTTGCAAACTGTCTAAATTGAATTATACATGTCATGCAGGCATTCATACGAGGAGTTTAACAGCAAATTAGTCATTCAGAGAACACATTTTATTTTTGAACATGAAAAATTTACCGAGGTCCAGACCTCAGTGGCCTCATAGCTGGCTACATGTATATATGTGTGTGTGTGTGTGTGTGTATATGTATGTGTATATATATATAT
>NW_015556659.1:314-875 GCF_001515605.1 Sinocyclocheilus anshuiensis | reverse complement strand
ATACTCCGTGTATAAATCCACAACTCCGAGGTTAAGTGGTCCAGGTGGCGTTAACTGTGCAGAGGCCATGACGACGTTTTTTCTGTTTCAATTTCTCTCAATTCCAAAGTCAGTCTACCGAGATTTCCCCTTTTTTTTTTTTTTTAATCCTCGTCATTGTTACCAAAGGCGAGACACGTGAGGAAAAAATAAACGATCAGTTGTGGGACTAGCCTATATTCTGTCATAAATCGCATACCATTCATTGCTGAACTTTCTACCGTCCGTTACTGGAAATGAAATGAAATTACTGGTTGTTATGTCCCGATCTCAATAAAGTTTACACACGCTTTTGGTCCGTGAATTAGATCTCGCTCCGGACGCGCACTGTCTGTGGAGTTTTGGCCAGGACCGGTTCCAGAATTAAATCAACATATTTTATGTTCCGTCCATTGCCAATCACTGCTATTTCGAGAGTGAATACCGCATAAATATGCGGAAGTCATTCCCGAAACTTTGCAGGATGTAGCCTATATTTCCGAAAAACGAAAGTTTCATACAAATTCTGAATGGATTATACCC
>NW_015556659.1:0-142 GCF_001515605.1 Sinocyclocheilus anshuiensis | reverse complement strand
TCATCGCGATCTTACAAAGTTCCGTTATAATCAATGAAGCTCTCTAAACTGCACAATGAATCTCTTATTTACATCTGCACTTAGTCATGAGATGACTCTGCACTTAAAAACTGCTGCGCTTTCAGCGGTGAGTGAATTCTGA
>NW_015556658.1:409-836 GCF_001515605.1 Sinocyclocheilus anshuiensis | reverse complement strand
GTCAGGGAAGGAAAACCTGGACTCATGTGTCACACTGTAAAGTTGCTCCCCCACCTACAGGGATAGGATAGGACACATGGACCAGTGAGGCGCCCAGGAAAGAACCGAATGCAACAGGCTTCGGGGGCCAATCCTGGGTGAAGAATCCCTCATAGGCCTTCCCCATCCACTAGTCCATCCTTACCTCACTGTTCTTTAGGTGTCGCAGGAATTAAGAAATGGGGAAAGAAGGAACAACAATAGCAGACTCAGATCGAACAAAGGATACAACCTTAGTGTTTGCAGTCTTTTACAACAAATACTGCTCTGTCGTCTTTTGTTTTCTTTCTTACTCTGTGCAGATACCACTCGGCTGTCCCGAGACCCATACACACCGACCTCATCACCTGTGTATGAAGCCACCACCTCTGAAAGACAACTAGACCCC
>NW_015556658.1:0-314 GCF_001515605.1 Sinocyclocheilus anshuiensis | reverse complement strand
ACGGGAAAAAAAAAAAAAAAAAATTTTTTTTTTTAAATAATACAAAAAATAAATAAATTAATTAAATACACAACGCAGAGAATCACATACGGGAACTTCAGTCATCCATCAATATGATCAAGATTGCCGTAATAGTAATCATCATGGACATCGCACAAAGTGTAGACTCCAGAAACAACATATTCTTCTTATAGCTGATGAATATGTCAAGAAACGCCTTGTTTGCTGGAAAGAACGTTTGCATGCCCCACCCGCATTCAGTAGGAGTAGGAATTACATTTAAAGGGTTCGCGGAAAAAGGCCCATTCTTATAA
>NW_015556657.1:0-833 GCF_001515605.1 Sinocyclocheilus anshuiensis | reverse complement strand
AGGCAGGACTGAATCTCTCGGAGCATTTAACTGAGGCATATCTCTGTGACGAAGAAGAGGAGTGGCAAGGCGACGAACACCCTTGATCTCTAGGGTAAGGGTCTTGAGGTCAAGCAGTTGAAGGGCTTCCTGATCCTGCTTGGAACGAGTAACTTCTTTACACTCACGGTAAGGAACTGTATCCAACTGCCACAATTTCTGAACGTGATGAAGGAGCTCATCTTGGACAGGAACCAAAGAGGTAAGCAAGCACTGGCGAGGAGTCGAAGGACAACCCATAGAAGGAACAGGGCCCTGAAGTGTCCATCCCAGGCGGGTACGAACAGCAACTGGCGCGCCTGGGCCGCCCCATCGAACAGGCTCAGTGGGGGTGATAAGGTGCGGTTGGTCAGAACCTATCAGGAGCAAGGGCTGGACATCAGTAAGGGTACGAATAGGAAGGCCCCTCAAGTGTCTGTACTTCCGCCGTAACTGCTCAACTGGATAGGACTGGCGCGACAGGTTAAGGCAATCAGCAGTAAAGGCGTGACTGATCTGATAACCGATCTGCGGTCGGTAGATGGGAGAAATCTGGAAGGATATGGAACGACCACGAATGACCTGAACATTGTCTCTGACTGTCCATAATGGAAGGTCTTCTGGAGCACCCTGAATGCGCAGGGCTTCAATGACAGTGGACAGCAGGATTGTTCGCTCTGACCCGTCATCCAGGAGGGCAAAGGTATCCAGGGTGTGATCCTCATAGCGCAGGTGCACTGGAACCACTCTGAGCATCACACGGCCGCTATCAGAAGGCTTATCCAAGAAGAACCTGTCTGAGGAGAAACTCGTGA
>NW_015556656.1:0-1278 GCF_001515605.1 Sinocyclocheilus anshuiensis | reverse complement strand
CAATATCGTAGTTCCGTTCCGAGGGGGTCAGTCGATGAGAAAAAAGGCGCATGGGTGTACTTTGTTGTCTGAAGGCGATCTTTGAGACAAAATAGCCCCCACCCCAACCTCTGACGCATCCACCTCCACAATAAATTGGCGAGACGGGTCTGGGTTAATTAAAATCGGGGCTGAAATGAAGCGGCCCTTTAGTCTTTCGAAAGCCTCTTGAGCCTGTTCAGACCAACAGAATCGCCAACGTGTGGAGGTGAGATTAGTCAAAGGCAAGGCGATCTGACTAAACCCTCGAATGAACCGCCTGTAAAAATTGGCAAACCCCAGAAACCGTTGAACCGCTTTACGACTGTCTGGGGTGGGCCAATTAGCAACCGCTTCTACTTTGGCAGGGTCCATTCGAATGCCTTCCGGTGACAAAATAAACCCCAGGAACGGAACTGATTGTGCGTGAAACTCGCACTTCTCCAACTTGGCGAATAAGCGGCTCTCTAGTAGCCGCTGTAACACTAACCTGACATGCTGGATGTGGTCACGCTCGTTCTGGGAGAAGATCAGGATGTCATCGAGGTATACAAACACAAACCGGTTAACCACATCTCTGAGCACGTCATTAACGAGTGTCTGGAAGACCGCGGGGGAGTTTGAAAGTCCAAAAGGCATAACCAAATACTCAAAGTGACCTGTGGGGGTGTTAAAAGCGGTCTTCCATTCGTCCCCCTTCCTAATCCGAACTAGGTGGTAAGCGTTGCGTAGGTCTAACTTCGTAAAAATGGTCGCCCCCTGCAAGAGTTCGAAGGCTGAAGACATCAACGGCAAGGGATGACTATTCTTGACCGTGATGTCATTCAGCCCCCGATAATCAATGCAGGGGCGGAGCGATCCATCCTTCTTCTCCACGAAGAAAAACCCCGCCCCAGCCGGAGAGGAAGAAGGACGTATAAACCCGGCTACTAGAGACTCATTGATGTATTTCTCCATGGCCTCCCTCTCAGGACCGGAGAGCGAATAAAGGCGCCCCTTAGGTGGAGAAGTGCCAGGTAATAAATCTATCGCACAATCATACGGGCGGTGCGGAGGAAGGGATGAAGCTCGGGACTTACTGAACACCGCTCTCAAGTCATGGTAAGCTGCCGGAACATTTGCCAGGTCAACCGGCTCCCCCTGTAACACAGAAACAGACATGACAGGGGATGAACCAGACACTAAACATTGAGACAAACAAAATGGACTCCACTTCAATACAGTGTGGTGAGCCCAATCAATGAAAGGGTTGTGCTTAAT
>NW_015556655.1:0-1213 GCF_001515605.1 Sinocyclocheilus anshuiensis | reverse complement strand
AGAATTTTAATTTTTGGGTGAACCCTTTTTAAAGAAGAGTAAGAAGAGTAATGTGAAGAAATTAAATTGAAATTAGGTAACAAGGAGTCTGACAATTTAGATGAAGGAAGAGTAAAGGAAACAACACAGAGGAAAGAAGTCAGAAAGGAAGGACAGAAAAGAATAAAGGTAAGTAAACAACACAAAGAGGAAAGAAGTCAGAAAGGAAGGACAGAAAAGAATAAAGGTAAGTAAGTGAAAGAAATATAAAAATCAAAAAGGAGGTTTGAAAGAAATAAAGAAATTAGATAAGCAAGAGAACAAAAACAAAGAGTCTAATATATGAGTGATAGAGACGTGAAAACCACTCGTTTAAGACATGGCCTATGAGGGTGCTCTCTTGATCATGGTTTTCTGGTCAGTCTCTAGAAATCACACAAAAGAGAATATATATGTCAGTATTTAACCAAAATGTTGTTTTTTTTAACACTTTTCAAATGTCAAAGCAGCAGTTTCAGAATAGATTATTGTATAGCTGCCATACTGTTCAGTTTGTCTTGTCTTTTTGCACAACAGATTGAATGTATTTTTTTTTTAAATCTCTGGGATCCATTGCTGTGCCCAGTTTGAAAAGGCCTTTATATCTAAACATAATACACAGATATTAATTTGTTTGCAAATGTTTAACCTGAATATGTACTCTTAAAATGTAATTACTTATTTTTGTCATATTGTGCTCCTGTTTCTAGGACTATGATGAAGAAGAGATGTCAGTCGGCCTATTGACCGTGATCCCTGAGCTGAGGACTCTAGAGCCATACCTAACTCACTGCATTTAATGCCACATCTACTGCAATCATTTTGGAAGGTACAATTGTATTGGATGATCTGGAAAATCCTCTCCAAGACATATGCCTGCTCTTTGGACTTGGATTTATGCTATGAAATTATAGTATCCTCCAGTACTGAAGGACACCTTTGATTTCATTCAATGGCTGAACCTAGAATGCATTCTCTGAAAAATCTTCTGATGTAGAAAGATGTTATTGTGGTGTGATGGAGCATTTTTCAGTGTAATTGTTCATGATTGACCATTATTGATTTAGGAAAAGGTAATTCTAGAAAATGGTAAATCTAGATTTACAAGGTGTCATAAAAGGGATGTTGGTGTTTTTATTTTTTTCTATTGATTTCCTGAGTGCAGTATGTGCAATTTTTCTTACAGTGTTAAATT
>NW_015556654.1:0-1163 GCF_001515605.1 Sinocyclocheilus anshuiensis | reverse complement strand
ATAAATAGACATTACACTGTAAATCTGAAGCTTTTTATGCTCATCCACAAATTGTATCAATTGTATCCCTCTTTTACCTAGGCCTATGTAACACTGCATATTAGTATATTAATTGTATTTCAATACATATGAAGAGTTTATTTGCAAAAACAGATAACTCAATTTTTAACAATTCTCTGAAATCATGTTTTTTCATCGTGCATTCCAATTAATCTCAATCAAACTTTAGTTGGGTTGTTTTGATTAGGGGAAAAAATAATTACAGCTAACTAACACAATAAAACACAATAAAAACATGATTACATAATAAAAAAACGATCTGTTTTGTTATCTGTTTTGCAAATAAACTCTTCATATAGAGATGTAACTGTCATCTATATAAGCTTTGAGTAATGATGACTGTAATTATTTCAATTTATACAGATACCATGGTAATATCTACATTATTACCTAGGAAATTACATGCAATTTCCATTATTACCATGTCATTTCCCAATTCATACAGATACCATGGTAATATCTACATTATTACCTAGGAAATTACATGCAATTTCCGTTATTACCATGTAATTTCCTAAGTAATAATGCAGATATTACCATTGTATTGCCCTGTTATTACTGAGCCGTAATATTATGTGGTACCACAGTTACTTTACTTTGTGCTATTCAGTTAAATGTCTATACATTTGCTGTATCATAGTAAAATATACTTTATATATTATAAGTTATATTTATATTTATTACACCTGTGTACGCGTAGCACAACACAGGGTTATTGTTTTCACTCCTGTCTGAGTTTGTGCCATTCAAGTTGGTAATTGTTATTGTTAAATTGCAGAGCACAACACGGGGTTATTGTTTTCACTCCTGTCTGAGTTTGTGCCATTCAAGTTGGTAATTGTTATTGTTAAATTAATTTTACCATATTAGTAGCACCGTTACAATTTTGTTTTCACTCCTGTCTGTGTTTGTGCCATTGTGCAATTCTAGTTGTTTATTTTTATTGTATCTGGCCATGTTATTGTTAAATGGAATTTTAATAAATTGTTAAATGAAATATGTTTTTATATTGAAATAAAATGAAATTAGTTTATTAAATTGTCAGTCATATTCTAATTAATTAGGCCCTTATTATATGTCCTTGGCTGAACTTTACCATAGTC
>NW_015556653.1:960-1206 GCF_001515605.1 Sinocyclocheilus anshuiensis | reverse complement strand
GCCGTTCATGAACTCACTGTCTGTCCTATTACGGCCATGGAGGCCATTAATGAACTCTCTGTCTGTCCTGCCACAGCCAAGCAGGCCGTTCATGAATTCGCAGTCTGCCCTGTCACGGCCATGGAGGCCGTTCATGAACTCCCTGCTCCGCCATGGCCCCCTGAGATGCCAGCTCTGCCATGGCAACCTGAACTGCCTGCTCCGCCATGGCCCCCTGAACTACCAGCTCCGCCATGGCCCCCTGAA
>NW_015556653.1:0-225 GCF_001515605.1 Sinocyclocheilus anshuiensis | reverse complement strand
CTGTAAATAAACTGCACTTGGGTTCTCACTTACGCTCGCCTTCAGTGGATGATTCGTTACAGTAATATACATTTAGCCATAAAGCAAGCAAGACGTCATGCACAATTAGACTGTGTACGTAATTATACACATAGATATACAATTAGACACATACTGTACTTGGTATATACGGTACGTTTAGTAAGTCCTAACCTTACCTAATAAAAAGAGGACTATTTTTCAATT
>NW_015556652.1:0-1627 GCF_001515605.1 Sinocyclocheilus anshuiensis | reverse complement strand
AGTTTTAATAAAATATATATATATATATATATTAAAAAAGAACTTGAAAGTAACATGTAAGTCTGAAAATAAAACCACAGAAAAAGAAAAACGGATCAGTGATCTAGAGAAGATAAAAAATTAAAAGTCCAACTTGCTGCATGAAGCTTATATAAGTCCGGGGAGGGCTCCTGTTCCCACGTCAAGCCCAGGGAGTGCCACAGTTCCCGAGTTAGGCCTATGGAGGGCCTTAGAAGCCGATATTCTCCCCAAGGATTATTAGGGGTTATAGGGATCCTTCCGTAGAGGCCGAGGCCACGGGCACGGAGGCCACTCCGTCATGGGTTTCAAGAATCAGTGCCATTGGTTTTGTACTTTGTCTACTGAAAGCTGCAGTCTGTAAGTTTTGCCTCTTTGTCGCCATCTCAGTTTGAAACCTGCAATTGCAGTACTTCACCGTTAAAGACAAAAATACCTTCGAAGTGAAGGTCCCCATTGAAAGCCATGGAAGAGCATGGACAGGGGCGGACTTACCCATTAGGCAAAGGTAGGCGACCGCCTTGGGCCCCCAAAAGCCAAGGGCCCCCTAAAATGCTTTTCATATAGGATATGCGCATTAAGCGCAAATTGCGTTGCAGCAAATCATTTAAATTGTAAGCTCGGTTCGAGGAATCTAAAAACGGGAAAATAAAATGCCCTCATGCTTGTTGTTCTTTATTTTTATTTTTTATTTAAGTTATTATTTTTTTTTTTGCTTGTTTGTTTGTTTTTTGGCTTCAGTGGTAATTGCACGTCTGGGTGAAATCGACAACTATATTTGCAAATTTTAGTGACATAAATTGGTATATTTAGCTTATGTTATATATTAATATATAACATAAGCTAAATATACTTGTTATATATATTTATTTATTTATTTTTTTGTTTTTTCTTCTTCATATTAATATTTTCTCTCTCTCTCTCTCTCGCTCTCTCTCTCTCTCTTTCTATATATATATATATATATATATCATGTCTGTGAGGCAATTCGCTGAGTTTCAGTTCATCATTCAGCACTCCTGTTCGAAACCGAGATGGCAGAATGCGCATCCCCTGTTTTCCTATTTATTTTATAAAAGCACAACGTTTTGTTGATATTGTGAGTGCACACAAATAAAACTAGACCCTTTACAGTTTAGAATGATGTATTACTCTTACCTTTATGAGCAAAAATGACTGCGTATTTTAAGTTGTTTCCCCTGTTAGAAAAAAATGCAAGTGATCGCACTGGCGCCTCTGTGTGATGCAGAGCTTCAGCTTCCATTCTCCGCAAACGATTGGCTATGCACATTTATCTAGGTTAAACATTTAAACTAACATTGTGATATACTTGAACTGTTTTATATATAGATTTTATTTTAGGCAAGTCCTGATGATTTGAGAAGGCTAAATTGATCAAACATAGGCTATAGGCTATGATCAATTCACAGTCTGCTGCGGGCCTTTACTTAAAAAAAAAAAAAAAAAAACTTACATATTAACAAACAAAAAATACTCCAAATGTTTTTCTAAATTTACTTTATAAAAAAACGAAATGAAATATAATAACTTTTCCATTACATACAAAATGTCTCAGGTTACGTATGTAACCCTGGTTCCTCGAGGGAAC
>NW_015556651.1:0-539 GCF_001515605.1 Sinocyclocheilus anshuiensis | reverse complement strand
AAATAGCGGGCCAAATCGGCTGCCAGGCCACCAGGAATAGTCCCGATTCTCCCAATGGCCAGTCCGCGCCTGATTTCCACAGACACGCAGAACGTGCAGGATTCATATATTGTCTTTTTGCGGCTTAATATTCACAGTCACTAGTCCATATCGCGTTTTGATTCAAGTGTACTGACCTACTTTTGATTTATTCGTCCAAAATGTGGCATATTCCGTCCGCGTTAGGCTATAGGACTTCCGTTTTTATGACTGGATTCTACAAACCAGTCTGTGCTTTCCACATCGATGACTGGATTCTACGAACCAGTCTGTGTTTTCCGCATCGCGGAAATTATAGGGCCGTATGTCTCAGAGTAATCGGTGCAATTTGGGAAAGAAATCAATTAAATCTGTATGTGGATGTGTGTAAATATTCAAATGTAATCCCCTTTGTAATCTTTAACATTTTCATATGTAACTGTAATTTAATTACAAATTTTTTCTTAGTAACTGTCACTGATTACAGTTACTTTTATTTTGTAATTAAATTACGTAACGCC
>NW_015556650.1:0-538 GCF_001515605.1 Sinocyclocheilus anshuiensis | reverse complement strand
CCCTTCCCTTCCCTTCCCTTCCTTTCCCTTCCCTTCCCTTTCCTTTCCTTTCCTTCTGGGAATTCAAGCCAGACATGCTGTGGATCTTTGGAGTGACTTACACTCCTGTCCAGGCACGTGCACAGGTAGGGCTCAACCTGTGCAGAGCACATGCCCTTTTTGCCCTTACACTCCGAAGTGCCCTTTTTTGGGTGATGGTGTTTTTTTTTTTCCTTCAATAAATCAATGATATTGGTCACCCTTTACATCTGTCTGTCTGCTTTACAAATATTTAGCTAATGAAAGGTATTAAAAAGAGCTTGTGACTAAATCTTGTTGGATCCGCTCAAACTGTCAGTAAGCCTCATAACTCCACCCCCTCTATCTTGACTGAATGAACTGAAGTTCCACAGCAGCTGAACTAGGTCTGCAAGGGTAAATAAAGATCTTGTTGTTTGAATAAGTACAGTGTTTTCTTTACGCAAGAAACACTGTCAATAAAGGCTCATAATTGATGTATTTGAAACTGAGCGCCGTGCCCATATAGCTACAACAAACA
>NW_015556649.1:556-806 GCF_001515605.1 Sinocyclocheilus anshuiensis | reverse complement strand
GTCTGTTATTTTGAATTTCCTGTATGATTTTTGGGCAGTTTTTGTAATTTTCAGGCCTCGTACCTTAACAAACTCCTCCTACTGTTTTAATCGGATCATCTTCAAATTTGCTGAGTGTAATTATAAGGCCTTTGCGATGCTAAATTGCGAAGATCTTGAGTTTTCGTAGAAGGGCGTGTCCCTGGCGGCCTGACAAAATTTGATGTTTCGCCATGAAACAGGAAGTTGCTGTAACTCAGGCAAGCAATGT
>NW_015556649.1:0-406 GCF_001515605.1 Sinocyclocheilus anshuiensis | reverse complement strand
ATAGCGCCACCTGCTGGCAACAGGAAGTGTCATGGTTAACACTGTTATGGACTCCTAGGAACATATTAAAAAGCGTCAACAAGTGTTAAATAAGCTGGCAATATGCTTGAAACATACTATAACATGCTAGCAACACTTAGCTAAGTGCTAAAGCATGCTATTAATGCAGTGAAAAAGGAAGTTACTGTAACTCAGGCATGCAGTGCCCAATCTGCCCCAAATTTAACATGTTTGATAAGACTTCTGTCCTGAACAAATCTACATGTATTTATTTGGTTATAGTCATAGCGCCACCTGTTGGCAACAGGAAGTGACATGTTTAACACTGTTATGGACGCCTTGCAACATATTAAAAAGCGTTAGCAACTGTTATATTGGCTGGCAACATGCTAGAAACATGAAAAAA
>NW_015556648.1:361-540 GCF_001515605.1 Sinocyclocheilus anshuiensis | reverse complement strand
TATTATATTTAAAGTCATGACGGGAGGGATGATTCATCACCCTGAAGATAGTCAGAGTGGAGGAGCAGAGTGCTATTGGGTGTCATATTTTTGGCTAATTGGACAGCATGAAGCATGTCCTAAAAATGTAATGTGTATATATATAATGTGGGCCAACATCTAATTATTTAACCACCAAT
>NW_015556648.1:0-132 GCF_001515605.1 Sinocyclocheilus anshuiensis | reverse complement strand
AACATTATTTTCCACATAATGTACATTATTGTTTCTCCTCTATGCCCCGCCTTTCTGAAACGCATTACCATACTGTGATGCCGTGTCTCGGAGCAACGAGACAAAACCAATAAAACCCATTATAAACGAGGC
>NW_015556647.1:326-822 GCF_001515605.1 Sinocyclocheilus anshuiensis | reverse complement strand
GCACTAATTCCGAGTATGGGTCTACCATACTTGGCCACATGTCACGTCACTTTCACTTTCACTTAATCACATTAAATGGCCTAACAACAAATTGCATTCACCGCAAGCGCAGGTGGAGAGCCTTCAGAAGAATGCAGAGAAGAAGCCTATTCTAAAAATCTTAAGCTGCTTGGATTCAACTCGCTTTATTTTCCTCGTTCGTTTGAAATAAAATTAGGCTATATATAATAATAATAATAATTTGTTTGTGATTTTTATTAGTCATGTAGGATAGGTTGTGATATCATGTCGGCGTATTATTGTGCCATCTCAAAGAGGCACAAAATCACTTTCACTGACTTTTTCATTAAATGTTCCCTCCTGGTGGAATGACCTGCCCAACTCAATCCGAACAGCTGAGTCCTTAGCCATCTTCAAAAATCGGCTAAAAACACCTCTTCCATCTTTATTTGACCCTCTAACTCTAGCACTTGTAACGGGGTGAAGAATCACACGA
>NW_015556647.1:0-136 GCF_001515605.1 Sinocyclocheilus anshuiensis | reverse complement strand
CTGGTCGGTCACACGCTGCTTTCTGTGGGAAAAATGAGAGGGCGAGTTAGTGCTCAGTCTCATGGAGGAAACTCCTAGATGGCAGGGCTTTCGTGGCTTATGTAGCCGCCGCCTGATGAGGTGCAGCTGTGACCGA
>NW_015556646.1:436-1286 GCF_001515605.1 Sinocyclocheilus anshuiensis | reverse complement strand
AATAAAAATCAACTGTGGCCCACATTAGGGCCAGTTTTGGTTTATATGTCTGGCTTACATGCGGCAATGCTAAGGTTTACTTGAGGCCCAAATCTGGCAAACAGGAGTGGTTCACCCAAATGCCATAATTCTACCAAGTATGTGGGCCGGATCTGGGCCAGAATTCAAATCAATGTTGCCCAGACTGGGCCAGTTCTGGTTTATATTATTTATTTTCATGGCTGACATGTGGCCTTCCTATGGCTTGCTTAAGGCCCAAATCTGGCAAACAGGAGTGGTCCACCCAAATGCCATCATTCTTCACAGTATGTGGGCCGGATCTGGGCCAGAATTAAAATCAATGTGGCCCAGATTTGGGCCAGTTCTGGTTTATTTGGTTTATTCATGGCTGACATTGGGCCTTCCTTTGGCTTGCTTGTGGCCCAAATCTAGCAAACAGCAGCAGACCGCCCAAGTGCCATCATTCCACGCGGTATGTGGGCCAGATGAAAGTGTCAGGCGTGGGCCTGATCTGGGCCTCAGGAATTTTGCTGTCTGGGTTATAACCGGTCTTGTGGTCCAGGGTCACATACCGTATTGGCCCGAATATAAGACGACCCTGATTATAAGATGACCCCCCTTTTCCAGGTGTACCTTTTGGAAAAAGGCTTTTTAAAAAACAAATCTTGTTTTTTCTCAGTAAAACACATTTTGTCTTCAATTATTTTCATATTGCATATTTTTCCTATTTTAATTTTTGTTTTGAAAGTATGGTAAAAACTGGTAAAATGTACCAACAATCACATTTTAAAAATAAACACTTTTTGATATACCATTAAAAAAAAAAAAAAAAAAAAAATTACACCCTCTT
>NW_015556646.1:0-258 GCF_001515605.1 Sinocyclocheilus anshuiensis | reverse complement strand
CAAAGGGAGTTTGGTCCCATCAGGCTAACGTGACAGTCACGACTCATGCAGCTGTAAGGTTTTCTTTTGTTTTTACTCGCGATCTTTACAACACGCATTACATTACTTATTTCATGGCACACTCGTTTTATGTGATTTGGCGCCACCTATTGTTGTGGGTGTATTATTGACATGTCAAAGTCTAGACCAGGGTTGTCAAACACGGCCCACAGCGGTGTCCAATCCGGCCCGCAGGATGATTTAAACAATATTATAAAA
>NW_015556645.1:0-1368 GCF_001515605.1 Sinocyclocheilus anshuiensis | reverse complement strand
TTTTCATTAATCCTAGCCCCATTCTTGGGTGTACTCTTTCTTTTTAAAAAATATCTGTTGCAACAAAATGTTCCTTTTTTCCTCATCTCCTCCCTCTGACTTAAAAAGTTCCTCATAAAGTGATTTCACTTCTTTTATAATCCCCTCTGTTTCTGAAACCACCCGTCCATCCCCACTTTTAAGTTCTTTAATTGTTTAATTGTTTAATTGTCTTTAATTCTTTTCCCAACGTATTTTCTATTTCGATTACTTTTTGCACATTTACTTCATTTTTATTTAACTCCTCTTTTAGAGTTCACCTTATTTCTTTCTCCTTAGTTCTTTTAACCTTTTGTAACAAATTACAGTAATTTATTGAATATTTCTTAATCTCATACTTTACATTTTCCCACCATTGCCTTTTGTCTTCCATATACATCTGGTCTGTTTTCCTCTCATCTAATATATTTTCGATCTCTTTTTTAAAACTTTCATACTTTAAAACCTCAGTGTTTAAAATCCACACCCCAGGTCCCTTCGTTTCTCTTTTAAAATCCATTGTCATTAAAACCATTTTGTGATCGCTTAAGGTCGTTTCTTTGTAAAATATTCCATCAATAAAACATTCAAGATTTCTGGTACTTAAAAAATAGTCTAATCTGGTTTGGCACATAAAATTTCCCACCAACTGTCTTCTTGAAAATTCCTTCTTTTTTCCATTTTTTTCCCGCCACACATCAATTATATTTTTCTCTTCCATCAGTGACTTTAGTTCTTTTCTCCCCCCATCCGATTTAAAAACCATCCCGTTTGCCATATCCATTTTACTAAAAACAGTGTTAAAATCCCCTGCGATCACCACCTTCCTCCATTTTTCAATTACGTCAGCTAAAACATTCAAGTACATTTTCTTTTGTTTTTCTTCATTGGGAGCGTGCACGTTCACTAAAATAAAGTTGTCTTCTTCCATTTCAAATTCTACCACTATACATTTTCCTTTTTCATCATTATATATGTTTTGTCTTTATACCTCTGTCTTTTCTTATTAAAACTGCCACTCCTCCTCCCATTTTTTATGTTTTGTCTTTATACCTCTGTCTTTTCTTATTAAAACCGCCACTCCTCCTCCCATTTTTTCCTCGTTATTGAAAAGTAATTCCCATTCCCATCTTTTTTTTAAATCCTCCATAACATTCTTTTTCCAGTTAGTCTCTTGCAATAAAATCACATCTTAATTTCTACACAATTCCTTCACCTTTTCAAATTTATAACCATTCATTAATCCTCTAGCATTAAAAGTCAGAATTTTCAGCACCATAAAATTAAAAAAAAGCCATAAAATCGCCATTTTGTCAGTCCATGCCCTCTCCTTCCTTTACAGTCTCCCCA
>NW_015556644.1:0-2145 GCF_001515605.1 Sinocyclocheilus anshuiensis | reverse complement strand
GTTAAAATCGAAAGTTGTAACTGTTATTTAATGAGCTAACATGAAAAAAGGCTTGTATTTTTTAAACAAAGATTAATAACTTCTGTAGCAAATGTAGCTATTGCTCATTGTAAATGTTAATGCGTTAACTAAGGTTAACTAATGAGGTCTTATTGTAAAGTGATACCTATTGGTCTTTATAGTTCTTTTGCACTTTAATCTGTGTAAAACTTTTAACTTTATACATTTTTCTGTATTGCTTTATTGCATTTAAATGTTCAGTTATTTTTGTTATAAGAAAAAAGTTATTAAACCTGTTATACTGTATTATGACAGCACTTTGTTAAAAACAATTTCAATATCGTGATAATACCGTATACCGTGATAAAAGCATTAGCAATTAATCGCAACATGAAAATTTGATACCGGCATATCTCTAGTCACGTGTTTGTCTCATCTTTTCTTGTCTTGATCAGCATTTTAATGCATCTTGTAGATGTCCTGGGAACTAAGGTTCACTTAAATTGGGAACTAAATGTCTTTTCCGACTATATACAGTCACAAAGAATTGATTATTACACAGAATCTATGCCAATATCACAGACCATAACCAGTGGTGGAGGTAACGAATTACAACTACTCGCGTTACTGTAATAAATATTTTTTTCGGGTACTTGTACTTTGAGTATATTATTAAAGCTGTACTTTTACTTGTACTTAAGTACAAATTAAGCAAAATAATCTACTTCGTTACTTTTAAAATCATAGTTCGTTATGGAGTACGCCCACAATTTGAATTGATATTCAAACCTTTGACGGCACTTCAGTAGCTAATAAAGATATCCGACCGTAAACGGACCAATAAAAGCCCTGATATCTGAACCGGGAAAAGCCGCCGCTTTTCAAGCTGCGTCTCTTTCCTCTCCGACAGCGAGTTTGACACGCATCCGCCTCCTGTCAATTACAGAGTCTGAATGTCCGCGCGGTATTGCAGGTATTCTGCATAATTGTAATCATTCCCACGCAAATATGGCGAGCGCTTTATTGTAACATGAGGACACAGTCATGTGATCGCAGAAAACTGGATGCAAGCTCTCAAATAGGCCTAACTTATACAAATGAACTGCTTGTCCTCTCACTCCGATATGGTTTGTGCGCACTCAGACTGTGAGCAATCGCGATCTCTCCGTGCTTTTAAAGTAGAAATTATTTCTCTTTGCTCCTGGATTAAACTTTGTCAAAAGTTCTCAACCATTCAGAATAGATCCACGCCTGACCGATGAAAATCCTACCGGAAATTTTATTGGCCTTAAGTGAAATGCACCAGAAAGTCTTTCAACAATCAAAGATGGAACTTTAATTTCGTTACAATTCAAGTTTATGCTAGAAATGTCTTGGAATGGGATATTTGTCTGATTTATACATATAAATATCCTAGTCTAACTGCATCACTACATTGTACAGTCATTACAGGTCAAAGCCATCTGATGTTCCATTTATCTAAATAAATAGGCCTAACATACTGTATATGTCTCTTAAATCACTGCTTATCAAAATTCAGTGCTAGTCTGCCTAACTGCATCACTACATTGTACAGTCATTACAGGTCAAAGCCATCTGATGTTCCATTTATCTAAATAAATAGGCCTAACATACTGTATATGTCTCTTAAATCACTGCTTATCAAAATTCAGTGTTGTCATATTTCGGATACCTCAACAGAATTGAGGTCATTTGTTTTATAATTTTATTACCGAATATTAGTGCTGTGTTCAAAATATCGATACGACGATGTATCGTCACAGAGATTTGACGATACGAGTATCGATGCAGCTGGCCCTGTATCGATATTGTGGCACGTGTGCAGCAGTAGACCGCGCTTAATTTGAATACAAGAACAATGTTTAAAATTGAGCAGAAAAGTGCGAGGTTTCTAAAAAATAATGAATAGAGAATAATATATAGGCTACAACAAGGTTTAATCTGGCCGCAGAGGAACACAACTGGGTTGCCTGATATAAAGAGACGTAATCCCCAAAATAGAGCTTTACACTTGCGCAATACGGAAATATCTGCTAAATGTGCTACTTACCTTTGTCAACCTGGCAACCATATGCACGTGCTCTCTCTCCACTGAGGATAAACGCGCTTGCTTTCTGAAAACAG
>NW_015556643.1:680-868 GCF_001515605.1 Sinocyclocheilus anshuiensis | reverse complement strand
AGTTTAATTACAGGCTTTATTTCTCTTTTAGACCTAATTTCTCTAAAAGGCTCCAGACCATTTGGATTCATTTCACTGTCAGTTTCTTCAGGAAAAGGTAAGGTCTTCCCTTCTACCACTGGAGGGTTAGGTTTTTCAACTTCTCGCGTTGTTTCATTGACAAGTCCTTCCCTTCTCAGATTACCGCC
>NW_015556643.1:0-521 GCF_001515605.1 Sinocyclocheilus anshuiensis | reverse complement strand
GCCTGTGGTACAGATCTCAAATTCAGAGATTCTGGCAGTTTCCAAAGTTCTTCCAGGGTCTCCAGAGGTATGTATGCATCAACATCCTCAGGATCTAACGATACTTCGTCTTCTTCAAAATTTCCTTCCACAGGTACCTCGACTGTTCCTGTCTCCCGGAGAAGATTTTGTCGACGGGTGTGGGATCTTGTCGCTGGTCTCTGTGGTACTTTCTCTTCCTCTGTCTCTTCTGGCATTCTTACCAGGTATCCGATAGGCAGAAGATGATTTCTATGTACTATTTTGACAGTTCCCTTGCCTTTCTCAGGTTTTACATGGTAGACAGGTAAATTTGGCAATTTACTGACGACCACATATGGTAAGGAACTCCATTTGTTTCCTAGTTTGTTCTTTCCTGAGACTCCTAGATTTCTCATTAGCACTCGATCCCCTTCTTCAAGTATTTGATCTCGAACTCTCTTATCATAGATAAGAGTTCTTTTGTTCTTCTGATGGCTCTTGTCTGCAGCCTCTGAAGCTAA
>NW_015556642.1:730-827 GCF_001515605.1 Sinocyclocheilus anshuiensis | reverse complement strand
GTACGTTTTCATTTAAAGGATTTGCCACTGATGATTCAAACGCGGTGTAGATGCAGTGTAAAGTAGCGCTTGTTGTTTGTCATTTCTCCGATCACAA
>NW_015556642.1:0-163 GCF_001515605.1 Sinocyclocheilus anshuiensis | reverse complement strand
AAACTCTAGTGTGAAGCGCACGACTCGCCGTCGCTTTGTTTCACACACACGCAGCGAGAGGGAGAGAGAGAATTGATGCGCTACCTATGCGCGCTACGTGTAAACGATATTCTTTGTTGTATTGTGCTGTCAAAATAACGGAGTTCCTTTGGAATTCTTCAGC
>NW_015556641.1:0-535 GCF_001515605.1 Sinocyclocheilus anshuiensis | reverse complement strand
CATTTTGAATTTTTACCTCAGAATGTTTGTTCTGTGAGTTTCTTTGTGTCGTTACACTCTTGATTTCTCTTTGATTTCTTCACGAGATTCTCTCACACACAGATAGGCTGTGTTAGTCTCAACTGGTGGTTACTGTCAATACATTACTCTTTTTCAATCGTCATTTACAACAAATATAATCAAATCAGAATCATTAAATGGCAATTTGCACCGACCGGAGACAATTACCAAAATTGTTCTGTGCGTGTATCACATCAATGTACATATTTTGCAATAGCAAATTAAAAAGTTAATTATGAAGGCGCTATATTCAAAATAAACTGCAGTGAAAGACGAGAGAGGACCAGGCCTGGACTTTATTTTGTGTTTTGGTTCTGTTTGTGCGCGACAGTCGTCCATGAGGGGCTGTCGCGCTATTTTGTCTTTATTTTATTATTAAAGTTTTCTTTGAACGTTCGCCGGTTCCCGCTTCCTTCTTCCCGTGTCTACAAACGTTGTTACAGCGACATTGATAATAGAAATACACTATCCATTA
>NW_015556640.1:683-865 GCF_001515605.1 Sinocyclocheilus anshuiensis | reverse complement strand
GCTCCCCTTTTTAGGGTTTTAAGTAGTGGTCTCCTTGAGCCCTACATAGACAGTGCTGTCTCCCCTGCTAGGGTTGTAAGTAGGCAGCCCACTCTTTGTGGTCTGGGTAGTCTCAGTCGGTCCCCTTCTGGTAGCCTTCCTAGGCGCATGGCTATCTGAGGATATCTATGTGGTAGCTCAGG
>NW_015556640.1:0-398 GCF_001515605.1 Sinocyclocheilus anshuiensis | reverse complement strand
TGAGCCCTACCTAGACAGTGCTGTCTCCCCTGCTAGGGTTGCAAGTAGACAGCCCACTCTTTGTGGTCTGGGTAGTCCCAGTCGGTCCCCTCCTGTTCTACTATTCCTAAAATCCATGTTTATGGTAAGCGTACATGCTAGCTTCTGTGCTCTTTCTAAAATCCACATTGTGGTAAGTGTGCACGCTAGGCACCCTGAGCACTTTTCTAAAATCCTGTATGGTATGGGTTACACACATGACTTTGTTCCCATTCTCTGAGTTCTCCTTGGGCCCCACTCCATTTATGTATCTCTGGCGATACTTCTGAACAGGGCTTCCTCTCGTTAAGAGAATCATTCTTAGCCTTCCTAGATGCATGGCTATCTGAGGATATCAATGTGCTAGCTTAGGGACTGCT
>NW_015556639.1:0-1019 GCF_001515605.1 Sinocyclocheilus anshuiensis | reverse complement strand
CTCCTTGTAATACCTGTCATACCTTTGTCATTATACAAATGTATGACCTCATTTGTCACAAAAACGCGCACACACACACAGACAGACTCACACACACACCCTCACACTCACTCACAAACACACACTCACACACACAAACACACACATACACACACACACACATACACACACACACACATACACACTAGAATCTAAATAATATACTTTCAAACATACTGATAAACTAACATGTTAAATACAAAAATATTTAAAACAGCTAGTTCATATATATTCGGATACAACAGCCATACATCGCTATTAGGACCGCGCGTCCTGTGACAAGTTTGCCGCATCAGAGCACGGAAGTCATCAGTCTAAAAGGTCTGCAAAATAAATAAGATTTATTTTAAAGAACAACAGTTTAACACTAAATATTGGACATAAGCGAACACGTTAAATATAAACTATTTAAAACAGGTAAGTTCATATATTTGGAGTAAAGTTAAATTGAACCGATACATCAGTCATACAGCACTCCGCCCCACGATGATCCTGACGCACCGCCAGAGAAACAAGAATGAGATGCGTTCTAGCATAACTGTGGCATTAAACTCAGTTAGTGAGGGCTCGGTTAAAGAATGAGATGCGTTCTAACATAACTGTGGCATTAAACTCAGCTAGTGAGGGCTTGGTTAAAATATTGCACATATATCAGGGCTCTAGACTCATTCCTCCCACTGGTCACTCTTTTGCGACTAACTTTCTCAGTTGGTCGCACGAGCACATAATTTTGTCAATTTTTTTGCTCACCATTTGATTAATCAATGCATGCTGATAAACTTTTTATCATAGTTTTTATAGTTATATGGTAACGAAAGTGTTCAACATTCAACCCATTCTTTTTCATCAGTATTATTTGTGATTTAAATTGTGAACAGGAATTCCTCTTTTCGTGCGCTTTCACTTTCAAATTCTCATCACGTTTTACAAGAAATGATAATTGTCTGTTTTGCTTATATCTATACACCTTTCACTTTTTA
>NW_015556638.1:0-482 GCF_001515605.1 Sinocyclocheilus anshuiensis | reverse complement strand
GACAGCGACTGCGCGTACTCGCAAGTTAATGTTCAATCTAGACGAAAAATAATATCTATGGTTAGCCATTGGCCAATAAATTTTAAAATTTAACTCGCCAGTGTTTTTGTTAAACGTGTAAAAGAAATTTCAGCACATATACATTTTCACTTGCCTACATTTGAACTCTCCGACTGAACGATTAAGTTTCTCTCTGTCTATATAGAGCAGTGAGCGCATTATTGGCTGAGGAAAGCGCTCTGCGTTTCTCTCTCACACACGCAGAGAATGAGTCTTACATGCCGATTAAAATTGGCACACTATATGTGTGTACGGCATTTTTTTCCTGTTAAAATTTTTTGGGAAATGCGTGTGAAAGAAACAAATATTTGTAACCTCACACATAAAAAAAACATTCATTATTACAAAAGTCATTTTTTTTGTGGTGCTGACAATGACAAATCCAGGCCTGTGTAGCAGGTCACATTATGCACATAATGTAA
>NW_015556637.1:0-526 GCF_001515605.1 Sinocyclocheilus anshuiensis | reverse complement strand
CTCTGGCTTGGCAGACATGAAGTGAACAGGTTCTGACTTGGTAGAAATGACATGAGTAAACTTTGACTTAACTGGTATGATGGGAGCAGGTCCTGGAGTAGCAGGCATGACGTGAGCAGGCTTTGGCGTAGCAGACGTGACGTGTGCAGGCTGTGGCTTGGCAGGCGTGACGTGAGCAGACCCTGGAGTAGCAGGCGGCAGGTGTGACGTGAGCAGACCCTGGAGTAGCAGGCGTGACGTGAACAACTCCAGACATGACGGTCGGGATGTGAAGAAGTTCTGTTGTGGCAGGTACTGTAGGATAGCTGTGTTCTTCATCAGCAACCCCCACAGTAAATGCAGAGCCACTCAATCGCAATGCATAGTCTATATATTTCTCAAGAGTCCATTGAGGGGTATTGCGTGGCATTAAATGTGATATGTTTTTAACCAAACCAAAACGAAAAATGTCTTTCAGGAATGTGTCATGAAAGTCCACCATATGACACAACTTACAAAAGTCTGCCACATAATCCTCTATAGGCCG
>NW_015556636.1:0-829 GCF_001515605.1 Sinocyclocheilus anshuiensis | reverse complement strand
ATCCTGTTTCCCGTGCTTCAGTGGTGTGTGACAGAAGACCAGACCCCCTATTACTAGGAGATGGATCCCGAATCTCCGACCACGTCGCAGGGCGATCCATTGGCCGAATTCGTGCACCAGCTCCGGGGAGATGGATCCCGAATCTCCGACCACGTCGCAAGGCGATCCATTTGCCGAATTCGTGCACCAGCTCCGGCAGTCACTCCTCCCTCCAGTCCTCGCTTCCTCACCTGATCTGCCGGCCGGCCCCATGGCCTTACCAGCGCCGTTCAGTGGCGCGGCGGAGAACTGCAGCGGCTTTCTCCTTCAATGCACCTTATTCTTTGAGATGCAACCTCAGCACTTCACCACAGATAGAGCCAAAATAGCGTTTATTATCTCACTGCTCACCGGTCGTGCACTCCTGTGGGCTAAGACTATCTGGGAACAAGCTGGGCCTGCAACTCGGACCCTGGAGGTTTTTGTGGCCCATTTTAAGGAGGTATTCGGTCAGTCTACAAATTCCCTTTCTGTACATGACCAATTATATCACTTGAAGCAAGGAAGATCCTCTGTCTCGGAGTATTCTGTGAAATTCCGCACCTTAGCCGCTGCGAGCGGATGGAATGAGGCAGCTCTCATCACAGCTTATAGGCAAGGGCTGTCCCCATCGCTCCGACTGCATCTCGCCATCTATGATGACAGCTTTGGTTTGGAGAACCTAATCCAGCGATCCATTCGTGTGGCCCAGAGATTAACAGCCTGTGATCTGGAATTACCTACCTTTCCCACTCCGTCTGCCTCTGCGGCAGTAGCAGTATCCTCCCCGATGTCATGTCCTCCAGCATCA
>NW_015556635.1:702-1286 GCF_001515605.1 Sinocyclocheilus anshuiensis | reverse complement strand
GTTATCATTGCACAAATTAACACACTCTCAACAATTAAAAAAAAATGAGTAGAGTTCTAAACTAACGCGCTGTCTTCACTGTATCTAACGAGCACACACTCAAGGCTGATTTAAGGCTGATTTATACTCGACGTGTCCGCAAGTTCGCTTTGAGTGTGCGCGCAAATATTTTCGGCGGAAGTGCGCTTTGAGTGCGCACGACGTCGTTTCGCGAGGCGGTGTGCATGACATTTTTTTGTCGCGCAGCTCCGCTTCCGAAGATGCACGAGTTCAAAGCGACTCTAGCCGAACATGCACGTCTGTGCCAGCATTTGTGTGAAACAGAAGCAGTTAGATGCATTCACACACACAGATCACGCTGCGGCCGCACTCAGACATTCAGTAACAAACTTTTTAGCGCTGCCCCGCAGTTTTATCAACTGAATAGCTTAATCGCTCAAGAGCTACATTATCTTTCTCAACAAGGAGCTGGTAGCATCATCGTTTCTAAAGAAATTAAAGCCACAGCTTCACTGTTAATCAGTGGTGGACAGTAACGGAGTAGCTTTACTTCGTTACTGTACTTAAGTACATTTTTCAAGCAT
>NW_015556635.1:0-356 GCF_001515605.1 Sinocyclocheilus anshuiensis | reverse complement strand
TACACTCTACTTGCTTATAAAAATAAAATAAAAATCACCCAAATAAACTAAAGTAAAAGCTTTTTGAGATCTTGTGAGCGCACGCGTCTGATGCTGCTAAAAGTAAGTTACTAATGTCGAAATTTAGGGTTAATTATTGTAACTGAAAATCATATTTAGGTCAAAACTGTCAGTTTGTGAACTAAATCTGTAAAGGGTGATCTATTTAAGCCCACTGAAATGATTGAATGCAGACACATCAACATCTGTGTCTCTATTTTAGGTTAAAAAATTTTTTTTTAACATAGGTTGAACCGAAACATTAAAATAAAACAGACTAAATAAAATAATTAATGCGCGTTCATATTCCCCGCTGC
>NW_015556634.1:0-1328 GCF_001515605.1 Sinocyclocheilus anshuiensis | reverse complement strand
TACTCCAGTAAAGTACAGATACTTGAAAAATGTACTTCAGTACAGGAACGACTACTTGTCCACCACTACTTGAAAAATGTACTTCAGTACAGGAACGACTACTTCGTTACTGTCCACCACTGAGTAAGGACATCGTTAAACCAAAATCAGTGGTTCAATCATAATGTTATGAAGCTATGATAATACTTTTTGTGCACAAAGAAAACAAAAATAATTACTTTTTTTTTTACAGTTTCCGTGTCAGTCTTCAATGCGCGTTCACGAGAGTACCACGATGCATTGTTGAAAAAAAACATTATTTTTGTTTTCTTTGTGTTCAAACAGTATTCTCATAGCTTCATAGCATTACGGTTGAACCACTGATGTCACATGGAATATTTTAATGATATCCCTACTACTTCTGAATGTGTCAGTTGCGTTGCTGTCTATGCAGGATCAGAAAGCTCTCAGATTTGATAAAAAATATCTTAATTTGTGTAAGAGGAGCGAAGGTCTTATGGGTTTGGAACGACATGAGAGTGAGTAATAATGACAGAATTTTCATTTTTGGGTGAACTATGCCTTTAAGGAGTTTATTGGAATATTGTTACACTGTTCATCTAGTTGCTAGTTTGTGGATTGTAATGGACAACTGTTTTCCAAGAGGAAGCTTTTATATAATTTACAGGTAAGGTTATAAAATAATTTCAACACGATTAATATTTTATACCCTCTTTTTTTATTTGCTTGGTGAGTTGGCGCGTCAATGTCATAATGACCCTGCCAGGGTTTATTTTGCAATATTGACCAGAGAGCTATACGTAATTCCTTATCACTCCAAACTCACGACACACAAACACACATATGTACACATATACACAGGCGTAATACTATTAGCCCCTCACACACTCCGTCCTGTGTCCTGGACTGTAGAGTGCTGTCCTCAGCAGATTTAAGATATAGTAACTAATTCACTTCCTCAGACGGCATGCTGCTCAGCTGTCTGCTGCCTAGCCTAGCAAAACCTGCCTAGGATGAAATCAGCCCACACGCGTATGCTAACTCACACTTTATTGATAAGGACACTCTTTTTCCCCTCTGGTTCCAGTGATTCATTGTACATGGTGTTTTTGCTCTGCAGCATAGGCTGGTTTTTGATTGCCATATGAGACTGGATAGGTTTTTCTTTGTAGCACACGAGATAAGATAAGAGAGAGAACTGGCTATCAGCAATAGTATATCCATTAATGTCGTACAAATGCTCGGTTGACACACCTTGGGAAGCTGCATGGAGAACTATGCATAATTGTAACATAGCTAAAGACAAGTTGAGGAGCAATTTATGATTG
>NW_015556633.1:0-1505 GCF_001515605.1 Sinocyclocheilus anshuiensis | reverse complement strand
TGGGACAGCGGGGTCAGAAAAAAACAGGTGAAGAAGACAAGACAAGCTATTTTCCAGAACTACAACCTACCATTCCGCATCCGGCTTCGCTACCGTTCGGACGTTCTTGCTTACTGCTCTGCACTTTGCTCCCTATTTCTGTACTTTTCTTTGATTTTTCTTTGATTTTTACTTCAGCAGATCAGCACAGTGCTCCAACTTATTTTTGGCACAAATACTAACTTTGATTTTTCTAAGATTTTTACTTCAGCAGATCAGCACAGTGCTCAAACAACATATTTTTGGCACAAACACTAAAACAAAAAACTCTCTGGGACTGGAATAATACCACGAAAAAGAAGACTTTTGCCTCCCACTGCCAGCAGCTTACATTCCGGAGAAGGGAAAACACAGCTGCCCACATTCAAACAGAAGAGAAAGAAAATGCCTCCTGTTGAATCTACTTGCTGCATGAACTGCTACAAACTTCTACAAAGGATTGCGGTTCTTGAAACAAAGTTACTTGCTGGACTTCCAAAACAGGCAGAACACTCAGCAGACCGTCGTCACGGACCCCCTCAGCATACAGCCGGTGAGTCCCATGAACCTAGTCAATCTCAACAGTTTATACCAAGTGTAGAGGAACAAGCCGAAACTGATTGTCACACAAATCGATGGCACAAACAGGGAGCGAGACCCAAAGGCAGTAGATTGTCACGAGTTTCTCGTATTGCTGCCGTAGCATCCTCTACCGCAGATATGGCTATGACAAGGCTTGTGAATACTGATATTCTACCACCCCCTATACATCTTGAGAACAGATTTGAAGCATTAATGAATGCGGGTGAGGAATCCCCAAATGTGATTAAACATGGATCGGATCAGCCAGCAGCTAACATCGCTACTAACAGGCACTCCAGGTCGAGCAGACAGCGGCTTTCAGCTCAGAGCGCAGCCGAGCCCAGGACTCTGATAGTGGGCGACTCCATTATCAGAAACATCAGTAGCAGAAATTCAGCAACTTTCTGCTTTCCTCAAGCAACAGTTTCTGATTTGAACAAGGAACTTTGGAAAATTCTAATGAAGCACAAGACTGCAAATCGAATCATCATCCATGTGGGGAAGAATGATATTCGGAAAGAGCAGTCAGAACTCCTTAAGAAGGACTTCAGTGAACTCTTTGAAACACTTCGAAGACTTAAAGTTCAGTCGTTCATCAGTGGGCCACTCCCAGCAAGAGGAACTAATATGTTTTCACGGTTGCTTGGGCTGAACACCTGGCTACAAATAATCTGCAGCTTAAAAGGAGTCAATTTCATCGATAACTTCAATCTTTTCTGGGGCCATAGACAACTGTTTAAACTGGATGGCCTCCACCTAAACAAACTTGGTGCAAGAGTGCTAAAGGACAACATCTACTTCTCCATCCGTCATCCTTCAGTAGTGTGTGCCAAACTACTGAACCTGAATGGCACACACAAACCTGGACAGAGTATGAGTGACCACAGGACTTCATATCAGCTTCC
>NW_015556632.1:237-1418 GCF_001515605.1 Sinocyclocheilus anshuiensis | reverse complement strand
TACATTACAGAATATATGTCAAACAACCTGTAAATACATTTTTTTTATTCATGTAGATATTATTATGACTTAAAAAATAAATTTAAATTTGTTTAAATTAATAATAAATCAGTTAGCCTTTTTAAGGGTCAGATCAGGTATAAATAGTCCAATAACTGCCCATTCATTTAAAAATGGTTAAAGTCTTGCCAGACAAACTTTTGGAGGTGTTAGAAAGAGTTCTCATCTCAGCACTGCTCACACTTCGCTTCTGTGAGGAGACCATACAATTAAATTATCTTAAGTATCAGGCCCCCTTGGGAGTTTGCTGAGGCCCCTTGGCCCCCTGGTTGAGAACGACTGCTTTACATAATCTATTGGCATAGCAGACTTTTAGCAACTTTGTTGCAATACCTTTAACATAAGACATAAGAGGACTCATTACTGTATGCAGACGCATACACACCCAAAGTGGTGCTTTTGGCCCCCGACTGGATAAGTGCCCTTTTTGCAAGATATTTTTTTATTTGCATGTAACTGCATGTAAGTTTTACTTTTGCCAGACTGTAGAAGATGAATTGCCTTCCATTAAGCATAACAACAAGCAAATATCAGCAGGATTTTAAATCTGATATTCATTTTATACAAGGTTAATTGTATAGGTTTATTATATTAAAGGGGTGGTTGATTGCGATTTCACTTTTTTAACATTAGTTAGTGTGTAATGTTGCTGTTTGAGCATAAACAATATCTGCAAAGTTACGAAGCTGAAAGTTCAATGCAAACAGAGATATCGTCTTTTAAAATTCTGGCAGTTTAATGCCTACAAAAACGGCTGGTAGGGACTACAACAAGTTACTTCCCGGGTTTATGATGTAACAAACCCAGATAAACCCCACCTTCGGGAAAAGGCAGCAAAGGAGGCGAGGCCATGCTGCTCTGCTTTAGTGATGGGAAGTTCGGATCATTTTACCGACTCGGACCTTTGAGTCTCGTTCAGCAAAATGAACAAATCTTTTTTTTAGTCATTTCGTTCATTTCGTTCATTTTAGCAAAATACAATTAAAATGTTAGGTGTTACTTCCCTAACACGTCTACTAACGCAAACGTTGATCACACTACAAACAATACAAAACTGCAATAAGAAACAGAAAAGATTAATTCATTGTTTACCTGGGTCTTCAGTCTATGATTAGCTCACC
>NW_015556632.1:0-151 GCF_001515605.1 Sinocyclocheilus anshuiensis | reverse complement strand
CAGCCCCATAAGTTTAACCAATGCAGTCTGAGCCGGAAAGAGAATTGATTAGTTCATCTCTCAAGTCTTCGGGTTTGAGTCGTTCCTTCATCATGTGACAGCCCCGTACGCTTTAACCAATGCAGTCTGAGCCGGAAAGAGAATTGATTAG
>NW_015556631.1:0-3491 GCF_001515605.1 Sinocyclocheilus anshuiensis | reverse complement strand
TATATATTATTATTTTATTTTTTTTTTTCCAATTCTCCTTTTTGATAACAAGAAACTCATGCTAAAAGTTTCATGTTCCACTGAGTTGATCAAAATGAGCACAGCGGATCACAGTTGAAAGTCAAATGGCTTTGTGTGCCATTGAGAAGGTGATTAGCTACACCGGATTGAGTTTACAAGTCATTTTTAGGAGGGGGGTGATCCTTTTTCCAACTCAGTGATTCTCTTATTTTATATATTTATTTATTTTCTGACATTTTGGTGTTATATCTTTCACTTGGATGTTATAAGTTGCACTGAGGTTACATTTCACGCGATGCTCATTTTATTTTAGTTACCAGTGTGTCATATACAGTATGCAATTTTCTTCACCCCCAAATAACACTGTTCCTTAGATAAAATGGGAAGTACTGTTCATTTTTTGAGAGAGGAACTGATAGACGAAGTGCTGACACATATTTCTTGTGTTACTGGCTGCATTAATGTGCCCATTATGAGTCACTTACTTCAGTTTTCTTGTCGGCCTTCTGAATGGTGTATCCAGTGATCTCAGTGTTGCCGTTGTCTTTGGGAGCGGTCCATTCCAGAGCTGCATTGAAGCCCCAAGAGTCCACTAGCTTGATAGAGGCAGGAGGACCAGGCAGATCTACACACAGACAGCCGAGCATTAAAAATTATTTAGCTTTCTTAGTATGGATCATTGACCGTGAGGGCCTACTCAGTAAACAGAGGTGTCAACGAATGAAAATGCAAGTGTAACATAAATAGACAAGGTCCAAGAAGAGCGCTGAAATGAACGGTCTCAAGATCATAGCACGTCTCACCGACGATCTGAATTATGAGGTTAGCCTTGTCTTCGAAGCTGTCGACCTTCACTGTCATCTCATAGCTGCCCGAGTCTTCTCTCTCAGACTTGCGGATGAACAGGATGCTATCCTTGTCGCTGTTGCGGATGTTTACCTTCTTCGTATCCAAAGGCTGGCCATCCTTGGTCCATGATATCACAGGTTTTGGTTTGCCCTACAAAACAGAGAATTATGGAACATATTAAAGCCTGCAATGGAAGCACAGCTCTGTTTGCCATATAAAAATCTGAACTTACAACGAATGGGATGACAAGATTGATCTGTTCCCCAACATGCTTGACGGATCTTGATCTCAGGGCACGGGGCAGGCGGATCTTGGGCCGATCTGGGAAAAAAACACACAAGAGCAATTTTAGATGCACATATTGCAAGTTTATTTAATTGAGCATCTAGATTTAGATTAAAATGGTCTTATTTTGAAATGCATGAACAGTGTTAAATGACTCAAACTTTCATAATAAACACTTTTCCTCAACTATTAAATGGCAAAACTTTGGAACTTTGAAAACTTTTTCAAAATTGCTCACAAATTGTGCATATTATAAAACATACACATTTGTTCATGTGTAGGGTTGATATATTTAACAACATAAATAAATAAATAAATAAATAAATAAATAAATAAATAAATTCTTACTATTATAAATTAAATCGATTTTTTTCTGAACAAAAGTGGTGCTCATCCATGCAGTACTCACTGTCACAATGTTAAGCTCAATGTATACTTCGGTTTTATGTGTACATTTGCATGTCATAAATGTAATTATCAGCATAATATGTGAACTATCTTGCACTAATTGGCTGATATTATGGTTTCACAGTCTAAAAAGAAATGGATGCAACGGAAAAACTCCAACAACAAAGTACTGGAAATGCAAAGACAAAATACGCCTGTGTTGATGAGTGCTTGTGTGAGGCGGTTAAGAGATACTCGCAACTCTATTTTCTATTTTTCTAACTCTATTTTTTCAAGTGTGAATACATTTTTATTGTTAATACCCTCAGGAAAGAAATAGTGCAGATACTGGACAAAAAATAAACTTTCCAGCATGTGTCAACCATCTGTGTTTGAGTACACTATCAACACACTTAAAAATAAAGCTTCTTTATTGGCATCTATAGTTTCATGAAGAAATTATAAATACAGTATGTCATTACTGCAGCACTCTATGGAGGACAGTTTTAAGTGCTGTGCGTTCTGTGAAACACATGCTACGGTTTGTACCAACACTGAAGTATGCTTTGGCCTTTCTAAGATGTTCTGAGGAGTTTTTAATTTGTTGTTATGTGGTTATTTTATTTAATTTTTTAACTTCAGTCTGATATTTCAGTCTCTAGATATTGTCTGGGTCCCTCTTCCTTTGTAAGTCTATGTGACTTTTTTACTTGTGTTATTGTTTTTTTCCAGGCGAGTGGATTGTCATTGTGGAACTCATTTGTAAACAATAATAATTTCTCAATTTAATTTTTTTACATTTATTTTAGATAAATCTAAACTCAAACTTACATGTCATGATCATGTGATCATCACCTATTTTAAAAAGTTTGATTTACTGGATAATTAGTAAGAATAGAAACATTGGCATGAATAAAATCCTTCATCATATAAATCCAGCATGTCCGTTAATGAAACTTTTCACTTTCCCCCTGAACAACCATGTGTCAGCCAGCACTGTGCCGTTGTCCTCTCTGACGTAAATCTCTATTGGCTGTCCTCTCACAGCACATGCTACTATCAGGGTACAGCTTCCCAAATCTAGCCCTCCAGACCTCTAATCCTTACTTCCCAGGACTCCAAAGCAACAAGTTCATTAATTAAGACAAGAAACAATTGACACCTGTGGAGCGACACGCATTGCTGATCCAGTGCAACTGCTGTCATGCTGACACACTGCTTGATGGGACTCTGAGCGCACAGTTGGCTTTGAAGGTTCACATTCAGCTCACCTTCAGCTTACCTTACAATACCTGAACTAATTAACCCAAAGCCTGAGCTTGTACGTGTGAAAAACCTAATCCTTGGTCTTCAACCCCTTTTAACAGTCAGTGTCCTCATATGTAATCCTGTGTGATGTCTCGAATCGCTGCCATCCACCACAACATTCACCTGCTAAACCCAAATGGATGAACCGTTCGTACTCTTTGATTCTCTAAGCCAACACGCTAGCGCATCTCTTTTCATTCAGGCTTGTTTAACCTCATACAACATTACGTAACAAGAATGAGTTGATTCCAGGGTCTTATTTGGGTTATTAAAAAAAAGATGAAAAAGATGCTGGTTAAAATGGTCCCAGGATTACAGTGGCTCATAAGTGCACAACACAATGATCACTAGGGGGCGTGTTGACCTGAAAAACCTTATAATATACATTTCACAAAAATATATTAAGTATTTATTTCAGTTGATTTTTTTTTCCAAATATTTACATATAAATACTAATGATTTAGTAATTATTAATTAATAATTATAAAATAAATAATCAAATATTTAAAATATCTTATATTCTGCAGAAGAAAGGAAGTTATACAAGTTTGAAAAACTTGAGTAACTTTTAACAGAAATAGGTTTTGACAAAAAAATTGTTTGCTCTATCTTGATGCAATAATATATTTTAACATGTAATT